>NC_055684.1:36990103-37077603 GCF_017639745.1 Melanotaenia boesemani
TTCCTTAAATATTATCTTTACTTAGTATCATTGAGAGCTTCAATCTGAACCTAATTTATTTGTCATAATGACGTTTTAACATTTAATCAAACCTTTAAATGAACAACTGAACACAGTTAACAAATCAAAGTCTGAACATTATGACACTTTGGATTTTTTATATATTCATTCTGTCTCCAATATTCTTTAAATGTCGCCAGATGCTGCTTACGTTTCAGTGTTTGTCCGTTTATTCAGAGCCCAGGTTACAAACTAAAGTCATACCATAGATCCACAGATGGTCTACTAACACTGTGATGCTCTGCAGTATGAACATTTCAATAATGATTAAAGCAATCTACCAAGACTTGTGCCAACTCTGGAGTCACTAACGTGGGCTTGTTGATAATCAGAAGAGGATAATTTTCTAACAATCTAACAGCAGTTATGTTTCTTACACAAGCACGATGGAATCTCTACTTATTGTTTGTAAAGATTTTGTAAGTTTTACCAATAAATGCGTGTGCAAAAAACAAGATGCAAAAACCTGCTGGTCATTGTGCTTCTTTAGGAAATCCTGACAACATCTTTTTAATAAAGTAAAACTGCATTTCAGCAGTAAATCTGAATTTGCATAATTTAGTCCTTAAAAATGAACAAAATCAGCTTTGATAAGAAAACAAAGCTAAATGATTGCTAAGCAGATGGGGCGGGTCTCTTCGCTAGCCTGAGGTAAAGTGTTAACATCAAAACGCAGTCAAACTCCCCTAAAGACCTAAACTCTCCTTGGACTGTGGAGAAGAGCTTTACTGCAGGGCTGTAACAAAAACAATATTAAATAATATTATGTAGTAATTCTGTATCATCATTTGTCTGATATTTTTCTCCATACAGCCAAAAGAGCAGTAATCCACCATTCATGTTTAAACCAGTCCCTTTCAGTGCAACGACATGCTGGATTAGCATGCTTTCTCCATTCCAACACTCATAACAACCTGTCGAGAGACTTCATTACAGCCAAAATGGGTTGTTCTCTAGAAGAATAGCGCACGCTGAAATATACTGACCTCGCTTTTTGCATAACTGAATACATAAGGGGTTCCTGGAGTCTTGTCTTCAATAATATACTAATCATATGTCTCAATTACTCCATGCTACAGTATGTGTTTGTAGACCTTTGCTTCTTAAACCCCCTAATGAGCCCCATTATAGTGAATATTGATGATATGACTCCTATGCAACAGTCTGGAGGGGTTTAAAAGGTACAGCACGAAAGAAGTGCAGAACTTCTTAAAGATCTTTACAGAAAGAGGGTACACATTAGCCAAAAATGCAACAGCCAAAAAAGACAAAAGTTACAAGAGAATTTAAGGAAAATAAATAACTACCTCAACCAAAATAGGTCAGTCTGCATCTGTCACCGACCAAATGAAAAGCCTGGTTCATATGAATTTAAGTATTCATTGTTTTTCTGCCTGTCACTCATTCTTACATGTCCACTTGAGCGGAACATATTCGCACAGCCTTAACAAGCCTAGTTGCAAAGCAAGTCTTGGCTGTTTTGCAGACCCATTTAGCTGCTGTCAGGCACCTGCAGGGCCTTCTCTCTTACAACATCCACTTCTCTTACCATCCAACTGTTTGCCTTAGGAGCATCAGCTCTGCTGCCTGAATTCAATGTCTCCATCCGTTAGTCTCTTAGTCTACAGCAAGGTCCATAAATATTTTGACAGCAGTGCAATCACCATAATTTCAATTTTGACATTTAACATTGGATTTTAAATGAAAAGTGTCATTTGAAGTTTAAACTTTTCATAAGTTAAACAGAAATATTGCATTAGCTCTCAAAGAATGAGACATTTTCTTCACTCCATTTTAACAAGAACAAATAGTTCTGCGATTTAATGCCTGTATAAAACAATAAATCTGTGTTCTGAGTTTTTCATGCCAAGCTAAACCTGTAATTAAGTATGAAATTAATTATATTTAGAGGAAAAGTCAGCTGTAGCATGTGCACTAAAATGTGAGTTGAATGCACTGAGTGGGCAGAGTTAGCTCTGTTTGTTCTAAGCGGTTTAGATCTTACATGCACAAACGCACTGCAGAGACAACAAACCCCTTTACTCTGGACTGAGTTAAATGTTAAAATAAATTATTAACAATTGTGCTTATTGGTAGGAATGTAGGTATTGTGGGTATTTATGTAGCATTGTTGCACCAGATGCTAGCGTGATGAAGTCCAGGGAGAGGCCTGAGAAGGATCATAGTCGACCTGGCAAAGTTTACCAATAACAGCATTTTATGTATTTTTTCCAGCTGTCCGTCAGGGAGACAGGTGATAGTGGAGAATCTCAGCCTTCTGTCAGAATGACGTGAGAATCCTTTTAGAATTTCCTTTTATAAACCGATATAAAATACTGTAGGTGTCTTTTATTAAATAGCTAACCTTATAAACAAACACACACACTTATAATTAAAATTTTCAATGTAAAATGGAACATATGATTATAAGTGATCTACTACAGCGATATTGAACTTAACTTTAAAAGACTTTAAAAACCCATGTGGTAACTTTAAAGAGAAAGAAAAATACCAACACATCCTTGTGAGGAAGATCCTGTTCCTTCCCAGAACAACTAAACAAGAAACTCAAACCAACACCGACTAAACTGGCTCCTCTAGAGCCCAAAAGAAAGTCAAGAGTGAAGATGAAAAACCTAAACAACTTCCTAAAATAACAGCTGCTTATTGGAGAAGTCAGCTGGAGCTGCAGGTGAACCCCCGGGCGCTGACAGGTACCTGGGGCAAGACACCAGAGAATGGAAAGGAACCGGGGGCACCGGATGTACCAGACACAAACATTCTGGATAAGAAAGGAACCTCTTAGTAACTCTAATAAAAATATACCATCACATGTTACCAGCTAAGACTCATTAAATAAAGTTTCTTACTTTACAACTATTAGCTAATGTTTATATCTAAAGTTCTCACCAGTGTCCATTATCATCATGACAAACTTTATTCAGAAACAAAAAACAAAAAATCTCTCATATATACATATATACACATATATCATTCTCAGTGCCGTCACATTCTGCTATGAATGCCAGCTGCCACTATTAAGTGACTGTTAATTTCCCATGAACTGTTCCTCATCAAGGATGGCACTAGTGAACTTCACACTTTCCAAGCCAGTTCACAACTAATGTGGTCAGGTCAGACAGCCACATTTTGAAAAATGCGCACTTGTTGGTGCTCAAGACCCATATGAATTTCCAAAATCCTGGTTTACAAATCTCCAACTGATGGAGATATTACTACCTGATTTAGCTTCCCCCCCGCACACTCTCTATCTTTCTCTAATTGTGTTAAATAATTGAGATCTCAATTTCAATCAAAATAATCGTGATTATCATTTTTCCCATAATCAAGCAGCCCAAGTACAAAAACAAAATGTTCCACGCACACGTCGAGATGTACAAAAAACGGCTTTCAGTGGATCTGGATCCTCGCGTTTCAGAGTGCCAGACGCACTCCTGAAACACTCCTTTAGACACTGAAATATGTTCCTGCAAAGTTTCTGAAGTCAAAATCGACTAAAAACAATATTCGCGCATTTGAGCTCTGATTTACACCTCATCAACAAAACTGTCACATTTAACCCAATTTCTTCACATTTAATAGGCCTTAATAAAATTCCTCAGCCTAAATGTAAACGGATTACTTTTCTCCGTTTATGTCACGTGAAGACGTTCACACGCATCAATGAGTGCCTAGACGGCAGTATTAGAAACAGAAGATATCAGTATCGGTTATCGGCTAAAATATCGGCATATCAGACATCGGAAAAAAGAACAACATCCTGCTTCCCTCCGAAGAGTCAAGATGGAGCTGCGCTCAATTCCAAGTCAGTCGGGGTGAATCAAGGAAAGATGCGGAGGATGAAGTGTACGCACAGATTCTGCATATTTTTGGCCGTGTGTACTTTCCCAGTTTTGGTCATATGACATCTTTCAGTACGGAAGCTACGCAAACTTCCGTACACGAGGCCCCTGGACATCTGCAACAAATGTTCGATCTTTACGCTTTACACCAACAGATATTTGTTCTGCTGACATCAACTGTTGAGCTCTTTGTTTTTTTCTTTTGGTTTATTTATTTCACTTGCCAGTGATTCAGTCAGCATATTAAGCATCCACAGCTCCATCTAACATGAAGAGATAAAACCCTCCTAAAAATGTCAAAATATTAACCTATAAGAACTGGTGACTTATTGGAGCACCTACAGTCATTGCTCAGCATGTTTTTACACAAAATCCACAATTTACTGTCAAAAACACACAATTACAGACGACCTAAAAGAACAGCTTTTCTGAAGGATACCACCTTACCCTTTCTGAGTAACATTCAACAACAAAGTCATTTTACTGTGATGGCCTTGACTGGAGAAAAATCATCCGAGTCCTACATGTCTGTCCTGGAAGAAAACTAAGTGGTAGATAGCAGAATGGCAGAAAGGCAGGCAGCTGGCCTGCTGTCCCTCGAGACGTTCTCTCTACAGTAATTATCATCAGCGGCACTCTGGAGACAGTCCTGCGAAGTCCTTCTACCCAACTCCTGCTCTACTTATTCTTCATGCACAGAAGATAAGACACACACAAGATGTGCTGTACACACTGCCACAAACAATGTTGTGTGCCAAGGGCCCAAGATGGGATAAAGTATTCACAGCAAACTCTTCTACACACAGAAGCACTCAAGACGGTTCTGATGAATGCATCCAAGTCACGAGAAGTGGGACACGCTGAGACATGGACAGGGGACAATGATAAATAACGTTCTTTGTTAAGTTATTAAGGAAAGAAGGGCACCAGCGTTGCAGTGCACACGGAAAAATAAATAAAGAAAAAAAAGAAAATGAAAACAATGCTTTTGCATTGTAAAAAATTATATGCAAAGCTGTCCCTCCTCTTCAAGAAAAAAAGTCTTCTTGCCTTTCACCTGAGGTCAAGCTTACACATGACATATGCCATTAATAAAACTATTAATCTAATATTGCTCTATTAAAAACTTGTCTTTACAGCCGCTACACAAATGGAGCGAAAAAGTCTAATAAGACAGAGAAGATACAGGAATAATTCATAGTGAGGAAACTTTCATTAAATGGTAAATATTATTGCTTTTAGGGGGGGTGGGGGGGGGGGGGGGGGGGGGGGGGACATCTGGGAACCATCAGTTCATAACGGTATACTACTTTTTTCCACTTTTCTTTTAGTCAATTTGCCAAAAAACTAAATGAGACGAGGGAAAAGTCAACTGTTACATTCTATTTAAGCACTTAGGACACAGAGCAGACACATCAGATCTGGTATCTGAGGTCAATAATAGACGATGAAATAAGCTGGAAATCCCACATAAAACATGTACAACACAAACGGTCCGGAAGCATTTCAGTTCCCAGAAAAGTGAAACATTCTGGACCATAAATCCCTCCATCCTGTCTTGTTCACTGGTGTTACCATGTTTAATTTACAGTGCAGAGGTTTGGGGAAAGACTTATAAAACTTCGTTAAATCACTTCACATACTTCAGAAACAAGCACTGAGGATAATTCAGAATAGTTGTTATAGAGATCACACAGTCCACTCTTCTTAAAATCCAAAATATTGAAATTAATGACGTGGCTAACTTTCAAACAGTACAAATCATGTATTAAACTAATCCATAACCTGCTCCCCAACAATATTCAAGTTATTTTCCACAGAGATGGTGGGCATAGCTTCAGCAAAATATTAAATTTAAAACACATGTGTGTTTGTACAACATTAAAAACGTTTAGTGTTTCTGTACGTGGAGCTAAGTTGTGGAACGGATTGAGTGGGACGCTCAGCCAACATCCCAGCATGAACCAGCGTACAAACACCTGGTTTTCACACGGTACCGGGAAGAAGACGGGTGCTGACAGTCACAGGAAGTTTTTACACTTATTGCTATTATGTAATATTGTAAATAATCTCATCAGCTGTATCTGTGAACATGTTAAACAAGAAGTAAACAGGTGTAAGAGCAGACTTTTGATGTGAAATGAAATAAGCGCAGGATTAAATAAGCTCATGCTTCTTTTCAAATGTGTTGGTTATGTTCCATGTTCCATGTAATAATTCCATGTAATATGTAATAATTCCATGTAATTTACTAACATATTTAAAATATGTTGGAAAATTTTCTGGTAAACCAAGAAGAACGTTTAACAAACTAAATATAATATGCTTTTCATTTGTTTGGATATGCATTTGATTGATGGCTGAAACTGAATTCAGTTTAATATTACCTTCTGCACTGGAATCTAAAGAGACTCACAATTCACTGAAAAAGTAACAGAAAGTACTAGAAGAGTTTTAAGTAATTAATTATTATCAACAGTGATTAGCAAAACTGAATATCAGGTAGATTTTTTAATATGTTACTATGTATTTGGTTTGGCAGCTCTTTGTACGTCACCATGATCTGACATTTAGGAAGAAAAAAAGAAAAACTGTTGTTACCATGGAGACGGTAAGAAAGCTCTCTAAACCCAACCACTAAACTACAACAAGTAACAAAAGGCTTGATGTTTACATGTTCCTTTGGGCAATTTTCTGTAAAATTATGCATAATGACATGATAATCTTAAACCTGGTAAAGCTACATGAAAAAAAAAAGAAAATAAAAATCAGAGATGAAAAGTAGGTGTGTGCTGGATGAACCGTACAGCCGCTCTCTGCTCACAGCGAGTAGGTTTGCACCTCATACAAATGCACATAAGGACAGAGCGCCAAAGCAGCAGATGCATCAGGCTGCCGAGTCCTTGTTGCAGCTGCACTGATCTACAAGTGGCATTGAGGGACAAAATTGTGCTGCTTGAACCATATGGTATTCAGCATGTCATCTTGCAACATCAGGACTTCTCTTCATCCTAAGAGGCTTGAAATTGTGCAGTCTCATGTTGGGTTGAGAGCAGGAAGCACAATGTCAAACAACACTTGCTGCGAGAAGTGTCATCGCAGCAAGGCGATGACTGATCTGGGTACTTTGCAAAGTCATTTCAAGACATCGCCAGAACTTCACCGCTTGCCCTTCTGTTAAACTTAAGGAGTCAATATCCTCAGGCAGTTATCACGATGAGTGGAACAATGTCAAAAAGTCACTGTGTGACATCGGAAGTCTGGCCCCCATGGAAATTTATTACAGCTTTGAGCTGTAATTTACTTGGGAAGGCTACAAACCTCTGATCAGCCCCATAAACAGCAGCCAGTCAGTCCATCACTCAATAATTCAAGGGGTTGACACCACTGGTCAGAAACTTTCTGTTTTTTGGAAATTAAAAGAGACATGATCCATCTGATGTGGGTGAAGACGTGATTCAGCACTCACAGATGGAAACACTCTGCAAACATTATCTCATGACAATAACCCAGAAAAAAAGGCATTTTGTTTAGGTCTGAAAGCCTTTTAGATTTTCAGGAGCTACTGTCGCCACTCACAGCAGAAATACACACCGAGCCTCATCTCAATCTGCCCCCGACTTCAGCTTGAAATCAGGATGCATTCACTGCTGCTGCTTCAGCGTGAATTCTCATCAGCAGCTCAAAGCACAAGATTGTCCATGTTGTCAGATCATTGTTTTGTTCACACTACATGTCAGGCGTATCTTGTGTTGGGGAGTTTGCTTTTAACAGGTGTTGACTCAGATCCAGGCTATTTGTTTGTGGTTTTTCTGCGTTGGGAAAATCGGACTAATATCCTGATGTGTGAACATGGCTTAACTTTAGAAAGAAATGGGCTAAAATGGTTTTCAACTACTTTGTTTAATGTTTTATATCCTGACAATGGAATATGACTTCAGATCGGCATCCTTGTATTTCTCTCCCTGTTAAAAATTTGAAATTCCACTTCCCTGTTGCTATAGAAGAATTGGTGAAGAGTAAAGCCAGAAACAATAAAGATTATATCAAACTGAAACATGATGACGAAGAATTACATGTGATTAATGAAAGGTGTGTTAAGTGACTGGTCGGCCATTATGCTTTCTAGTTCTAACACCTTGAGCCAGTTCAGCATGATTGTGTCTAATCACTAACAGTGAATGAAACCGACGGTCGTGATACAGGTTTAGTGCTTTGCAGAGGTAGCGCTCAGGCTAATAACCTGTGAAAATGTACTTACTTATGCACTTAAGAGTACCTCAGAGGAAGCAGACTGTAGAAAACAGGGGCAAAGAGTAAAGTGGGTCACCCCGTGCTTTACAATAGTCTGTTTTAAATACAATACCAACTTTATTTATAAGGCACTTTCAAACAGCCACAGCTGAAACAAAGTCCTGCACATAAGATAAAAACATCATAGGTATCTAAAACATGATATAAGAGCAACTAAAATCCAACACAATAAGACCAATTATTAAAAAAAAAAAAAAAAAAATCATATTAAGAAACTTTCACTGAGGTTGAAAGGCAAAGAATTAAAACGGGTTATGAGTTTAAATAGTGGACAGTGAAGAGGCCTCTCTAACATGCAAGGGCGGGTTTTTCCACAGTTAGGGAGCAGTAAGACGAAGTCCCTGTCCCCTCTGAGCTTCCTCCTGGATCTCAGTGCAGGAGCAGCTCAGCCAACCTGAGGGACCGAGAAGGTGAGCAGAAAGGATGCTCAGAGAGGCGGGGCAACACCATATAAACATTTAAAACTTCTTATATTTGTTTTTCAATCAACTCTGCCAGTGGAGTGAAGACAGGATGATGAGTTGCAGCCTTCTGAACCAACTACAGACGGGAGAATAACGACTGACTCACTTCAGTATAAAGTCCATTATAATAACTAAATCTTTGCCAAATCACAGAGTAAAGACAAATTAAAGTGTGGCTGTCTAACCAATGAGAGAGCTGGTTACATTTCAGGAGCAGCTGTGATTGGTTTAACTTGATTTTCACTCCTCAAGGCCCCAAAGTCTAGCGCTAAAGTTAAATGGAGAGGGTAAACCATTAAGGAAATCCAATTTCAAAAAGAATTTAAAAATGCAGGGGGAAAAAAATGGAAATGGAAAAGAGAATTACCTTTTTGAATAAAAAATAATATTTATAAGATTTATTAGTTATTTATTTCTCCTTTTAAAAATAGCATCTGAAATAAATTTACAAATCACAGTATTTAATAAAAAATTCATATTTCATTATGCAATTCATCTTTAATATTTAAATTTAAAATGTGTTATTACAAAAAATAGCAATCTGATTTCTTTTTGTATGAATTGATTCATTTGAAATTATATTAGCAATCTACATTTTTATTTCACAATTAATTACCATCAAAATGCTGTATTCCTTTTCCAAAGACCCTCCTGGTCCTTCATAGAAGTTGTCCAAAAAGTGAAAAAAAGATTAAATGTTACATGGCTCTACAGAGAATAAAAAAGACGAGGTTGCATCAGTTTGAAGGGAAGCATCAGACTGAAAGTTTTCTGGCTGGCAAGCGAATAGCAGCAGAAAACAAGAGCAGCGTCTATCAGACTCATCCTGTGTTTGAGCTGCGCCTGGAGGTTGTTCTGAAGAAAATCCGTGAGGGAAACAAAATATATCAATCGCTGCTGTTTTTTTCACAGATGTAGATGTTTCCGGCTGGTTAAGCTGCAGGCTCAAATACAGCTCAGTTTCCACCAGGTCCGGTCGGTACGGGACGGGTCACCACACGCTTTCTTACATTTCTACACAAAAGAAAATGGGGTGGGTATCAGAATATCTGAAACTTCTGGGACCCTTCTCTCAGCCTTACTGATCCGACCCTACTGGATTTAGACACACTGCAGCCCGTTGATTGGTTGAAAGAATCATCATTTTGTGAGTGATGACTATTAATGTATTTCATCTAAAAGTTTATGGAGTTTGTACGACCGATTAAAAGGCAGGCCAATTAAATCGGCCGATATTAGCCCTTTTCAAAATTGCTAATATCGGCTGTTGTTTTGCAGATTATACGCCAATTTAGTCTTACTTTCACATAAAACTGTAAATGCTATTAAGTGTCAGAGTCTGCAGAATGATGTCCTTGCAGTATTTGTCCACTCGATGGAGATGACTCCATTCAATCCTGCAGTCTATGTTAGTAATGACATTGCTGTTATCCAACCTAGCATAGCATTAGCTCAGACGCCAGTATCTGCAGAAATAACGTAAGTGTACAAAATATCTGTGAGTACAGAACGAGCATTCATCACGCCGTCAGCTGCAGGTTGAGGCGTATTTTAGGAGATGTGTCTCCCTTAGTTTTACTTTGTCAGAAAATACTAACGTGACAGGCTGTGTTACAGTTAGTGCCAGACCATTTCTGACCATTATATATAAATACAACTCTATCAAAGACGACATCTTTTTGACATTTGAGAAAAGCATATCTGGTTTTTATTTTGGTTCATATATGATATATGCCATGATATATTTTATGACAAAGAAAATATTATAGTAAAGAAATCGTAATTTAACATTAAAGGACATCAGCAGGCAGCATAATGTTTAGCTAACTTCACTCATGTTGGTTATATAAGGCATACGCTTTCTATATATTTTTCTACCTGTACTTTAACCTACTTCTACTTTGCATCAGCAAGAAGTACAAAACAAGATATATTTAATTTGTTCATCATTGATTTATACAGTTCATTTATAGATTAACATTTTTAAGGTTATATATTTTAATTCCCCAGTTATTTAATGCTTTGTTGCATGTTTTTTTGAAAAATTATTCTGTTGTAAAGTTAAACATATAAGGACAAAATATTGTGAAACAGTAAAATGTTTTCCCTTTAATTCACATTTTTATTGGTGCAAGCGTTAATGAACCAAAAATTAAGTTCATTTATTCTTTAAAAAAAAAAAAAAAAACTGGCCAATTAATCGGTAATCAGATTTTTTTTCTGCCAAATATCGGAATCGTATCGGCCTAAAAAAAAATCCATATCAGTCGGGCCCTAGTCAAGTTCTTCTTTATTAGAATTAAAGGACGTTGTCGCCATGCTATGACATCGCAGCCAACGCATCTATCGCTACCCGGCCGATACTCCGCCTACCAGGTAAAGCTACAGTTGACTGTGGAAACACAAACATCAGGATTTTCCGAACCAAAGCACACCAAACGGTCCCGTCCCAACCCGAACCAGTTTGTGAAAACCGGGATTACAGCTCTTCAGTGCAGCCGGTCTAGGTTCAGATCCCGGACTAGGGCTGACTTGCTTTCTTGTCAAGCAACTGTCCAATAACAAAACTTAAAATTAAAATATGAATCGGATATTTTCCTATTGAAATTGTTTTAATTTTATACACCCGTCACACGATAAGAAACAGTCCGCTGGAAAAATGAGGTCACATAATAAAACATAAAAAACATGGAATTCAAGAGGAAAAAATTAAGTAGAGAAAAAAAAGGAATTTAAATTAATTTTATAAAATGAAGTGAAAAATAAAAAATCCCAGAGGAAAATACCAATGTTGTTTTAATAGAGCCCTAATCTATTCCCTACAATTATTCAGAAACATAAGTGTGCTTAGCTGTTGTTTTATGAGTTTGTTGCAAATCTGTGGGATGTTTTATTTCTTAAAAATAAAAGGATGGTGTGTCTAAGCTTTAGACTGGTACCATCTATGATACCATCTATATTCAGTGGTTGTTGTGTGGGTGCAGCAACATGACAACCTATGATGCCCAGCGCTCTGCTGATGAAGAGAAGCAACTGATATGTTAAAGTCTGCTCTGAGTAATGATGCGGAACACAGAGTAGCTGCTGCTGTACAAGTCAATCGATAACTTATAGGACACCTTAACGACCGCCCTCATCACTCACCACCTTCAGGAAGTCAATAAAAACACTAACAAATTACCAAAAGGAATTTTTTCATTTCCTAAAACTGTTCATTATAAATACAGATGAAGCTTTTATACGTGTTGCAAGGAGCTTAAAGACTGTAAGTATTACTAGAGATAGGTATGAAAATAATGCCTAATCAAGCAGTAATGATTTATACTTTTTTTTTTTTAATTAATGTCTTTGTAACAACAGTTAAAAGAAAATTTTTTCCATTTTTCTATCTCTCACCTGTACGAAGCCTAGTTATAAACTGATAATCCAAGTCACTGAACATTACATATTATAAAACAGTATCCCCCAGATGTGTCGCAGGGTTAAAATCCTAATTACTTGGCATGCCCAGATCCTAACCCTTTGAAATGACACCACCTAATTAGTGTCGACAAATGACTGTGGAGTTAATTAACCAGAATGCGCCTTAAGGGGCAATATCAAATGTTTAAGAAATTAACAGACTCACCAAATCTATGTAATTGATTTGTTCCCATTCAGGTTATGAACCCATCTCTGTCCCCGATCCATTTAACCAACCATCCAGAAAAAAATTTAAAATGAACTTTATAGGGTCCACTTCCATGAACACAGTCTGAATCACACACACACACACACACACTCCTCGGAGCGACGATCAGAATCATTGCTGTACTGATTGCGGTGAAATGTGTCTCCGTTAATGAGGTGGCACTTTGCTACGTCTCTATAACTCATAAATGACGACTGTTTTGCAATTAGACAAGCAGAGTGAAATAAGTCAGCTGTTCAGAGGTGACGTATGACGCAGGGAATTAAAAAAAGAATCTAAGCTTTTCTCTCATGAACATGCCTGTATTACTCACAGATATATCCTCCTGTTTAAAAGCAGGCAAACAGCTAAGGCATACATCAAGAGACTTTTTAGATTTCTTTCCAAATCTTATATCTGGTGTACTTTCTAATGCAATCCAAAAAAGCAGGGAGAAATTACTAAAGTGCATGTGTAGGGCATTAAAGATGTACTTTCTACTCTAATGTGAACTTGTAGTTTTCTATGCCTTTGCCTTTTAAGCTAAAGGTCATGCCCAGAACATTTGAGTGCAGAGAGAGAAAAGACATGTACGTGTTACAGAGCTGCAGATAGAACAGAAGCAGAGATAGAGGCGAGAGCAGCAGAGCATGGCTCTGGGATTTAGATCAGTGAGATTTGCATCATTGGCAGGTCTTTAGGCAGGGCAGCTCTAATCTCTTGCAGACAGGCTTAAGAAAGGAAAACCTGACTGTTGTGTCTCTACAGATAGGGATTTCAGTAATTAGCATAGTTAATAAGAGGGGCATACAGAGCCAAATTTAAACGTGTCACTTCTGCAGAGATGATAACGCAGTAATATGAAGGCAACTTAAGAATGAAACACTACATCAAAAGTTGAGTGCCTTACATATTCGACCTTGACCACAGGTACCAACATGGAGAATTGCTGTGACAGACGAAGTGTTGCTTTGAAGACGTCAGTGATGGTGACATGAAATGTGAAGCTTTCTAGATTTGGTAAAATACATTAACCCTCAAAACTAACATATTTTGTTTTGTTTGTTTTTACTGTCTGGTCCACCCGTTTCTTTTTAATGTAAAATTACGTGCAGAAACACTTTTACATACAATCAAATAAAAAATGAAAAGCCAAAAGTCTTGGCCTTCAGGAGAAAACTATTTACATATTTACACTTCTTCCACCATTTTTTTAACCGTTATTTATGCTACTATTTAACTTCTATCATCACAAAACCAAATAAAACTAGTTTTTGCCAATACTGTGCATCAAAAACATCTTCTTGGCTTTATTCTAGCCAAGCATATTTTTCTTCTTTCTAGGCACACAGATCTTTCTGAACACTTGTTTTGGCTGCTCCTGATTAAATTTTACTGTCAATTTAAGCTCGCTGATTGGTGGAAAGTTTGACAGGAAGTGGCTTCATCATCATTTCTGTCTCCTAGCAACATAGCAGTGATAGTTATCTTTTTTATGATTTGATAAATAATGATGTTATCATGGATCACTCATGGTGAATTTGCCATATGGAGTCTCAAAATAAACACCACATTATGTAGCTGGATTGTAAACCTCCTGGACGGGATCTAAATGCCTGGAAATACTTTGTAGATCACCTAAAGGGTAAACTATCCATCACAATTTATCCCACAGAGTTACACACTACCGTTCCTGGGAAACTGACTAATTTAAGCGAAAGTGCTCGGGGTTAGGGCTGGGCAATATGAACCAAATTTTTTTTTTTTTTTTTTTTTTTTTTACCTGAATCACAACATACAATCTCTCTCTCTTATATATATATATATCCATCCATCCATTATCTTGACCGCTTATTCCATTACGGGTCGCGGGTGAGCTGGAGCCTATCCCAGCATTTTAACAGGTGAGAGGCAGGGTACACCATGGACAGGTCACCAGTCTGTCGCAGGGCCAACACTCACTCCTAGGGAGAATTTAGTGTCCAATTAACCTAACATGCACGGTGTGCATGGACGGTGGGAGGAAGCCGGAGAACCTGGAGAGAACCCACGCATACACGGGGAGAACATGCAAACTCCACGCAGAAAGGCCACCGCCCTCAAGGTTCGAACCACCCCCCAGCCAAGATTCGAACCGGTGACCTTCTTGCTGTGAGGCTGCGGTGAAGGTCACCGGTTCGAATCTTGGCTGGGGGGTGGTTCGAACCTTGAGGGCGGTGGCCTTTCTGCGTGGAGTTTGCATGTTCTCCCCGTGTATGCGTGGGTTCTCTCCGGGTTCTCCGGCTTCCTCCCACCGTCCATGCACACCGTGCATGTTAGGTTAATTGGACACTCTAAATTCTCCCTATATATATATATATATATATATATATATATATATATATATATATAAAAAAAAAATTTTTTTGTCAAGTAACCTAAGAGACATTTCTATTTTACAGCATTCAGTGCTAAATACACTTTTATTAAGGATCAGCAGCACATGTGCATTAAAACAGTTGACTGAAATTAAAGTACCTTTATATTAAATTAAATGCTCCTAAAACAAAATGAATGAAAAATACTTTTCAATGACCATAACAAAAATACAGCTGTGCAAAATGCAAAAGAAAAGATGCTTTTAACTCAAAACAAGCTATCTCGATGTAAACGATATTAACTCATTCTATATCGTGTCTGATAAAGTCTCGATATATTTGAAAATCTCGATATATTGCCCAGCCCTACTCGGGGTCAATAAATAAACCTTAATCGTTTGGATATCACCATTTTAATCTTTGTCTACTTCGACTTCAAATAATTACTGTATTGTTGTTTTTGGTTTTAAAATCAATACTACCGGATCACTGAACAGATATATTCTGGATCACTGTTTTTTTTACACCCTTATGTCTGATTTTATCCACCGATTGAAAAATTTAATTAAAAAAATAATGAATAGTCCACGGCTACCACCCAGAGCAGAAGAATGTAACTCCACAAAAACCAGACAAAACCAGAAGTCAAACGTAAATCTGGGTCAACATCCAGGAGAAAACTGGCCCTAACAGACTGATCTCATCGCTGTCTTGTGAAAGTCTTTTTAACCAAAAGAGTTTGGTTCTACACCAGAGGACAACGTAGAACTTTGTTCAGTTCAGCATAACATGCACCAGCTTTACAAGCTCAGCTGGGACTGCTTTAAAAACGGAAAAACTTTAAAAACAGCAGGCACGCAGAGGAAGAGAGGCTGCCTGTGTGGACAAGAAAATCAATGCACTCCTTTACCTTCAAACAGACAATAAATAGCCTTTGGCTGCAGCATTAAGGTTTAAAACATGGATCCAGGATGGTACAATTCTGGGCCGATACACGTTTAAAGATAATTAGATGGTTGATAGCACTATACTAAATATTTTTGTTATGAATTTTACCTTTACTGGCATTAAAACAATCAAACATGTATTAATAAAGCTTGTTAAAACTTTAAAACCAACTCAACGGCTTTTCAGAGTTGAAACATCCCAAAAAGACTTTTTTGTGTTTAAGTTAGAGGGAAAATAATTGTGTTAGTTTTCAGGGAAAAGTCTGTCCAAAACAACCAGGAAACACCAATAAATATTTTAGTTTTCTTTACTGAACTGTATGTGGTGTTATTACAATCTGCAGCTGCAATCTGACACTGTACAACTACTTTCCCAACAATAAGACCAGTAGCACCACCGGGACACAGAAACAGGATTTAAGCACAAATTTCCCAGAATGTTTTTTCTCCTTTCTGGAAGTGACCACAGGTCTACTGTGGTTTATATGCAAACAATACCTAAATAAACAAATGGGCCTTTTATGTATTTTCATAAACAGACTATATATACTTTAATAATCCCAGCTGGGAAATTCCGTCTCTGCATTTAAACCAGGCCCCTAACCCCTCAGCGGCCCACAATGGTTCATCTCAGTTGCTGGCCCTGGGGCTTGAACCCAGGCCCTCCAGACCCAAGCCCACCTCTCTAACAGTTGCGCTAACACTGAATAAAGGTTTCACAAACCGTAAACTGCTTCAATTAATCTGCTAGCTCTTTAGAATAATTCAGTCCAGATCTGATGATCCCAAGTCTGGTAGTTTTTCAGTATGACCTGTGGTCAAGGTCCCCAAAATGCAGTGGAATGGCCCTTTATGTATATCACAGGTCAGAAGCTAACTTCAGCAACGTCAGGCTGACGTCTGAACGTTTCTTCATGCACGCAGCATGTAAAACCTAAACAGCCTGACGTTATTTACCTTACTGAAACGACGGCATGTCTTCTCTGACTACATGGTCGTGTGTGCACAGTTCTCCTCCGCCCCGAGTGCAATGACACATGCAGGTGAACACACTCCCATCAGCGGACAGACAGAGGGTGTGTCGGAACATATGTGGTGTAAATAACAGATAAAAACCAGGCTTCATAAACTTAGCCTCAATCCTGCCAATAAAACTGACGCACTACGTTTCCAGCTACGTCTCTGCTGTATCCTATCCATCTGTGCCTGCATCTAAACTGCAGCAGGATTTCTCCACCACACGTTTTCCAAGGTCCGCTCGAAGCTGCATCCTCTGCTGCATGATGATAGTCGACATTATCTCGGCGCAGATCCGGCACAGCGCCGAAATACTTCAATCCCTGCAGAAAGATGGACCTGTTAAATCTCTCTGGCTTTACTTAGGGCAAGTCACATTCTCATCACTGGCGCAGAAGTTCACAGATAGAAGCCGCAGGCAAACCTCACTTTGAAATTCAAATCCTACTTAAAATATGTTTAAGGTCATAATTTCAAAGATGATGGAGAGTTGGACCATAATCTTCAATATTCTGCACTTCTAATCAATCAAAGCTGGGACTCCGACATCTTCTTTTAGCTACTTCTGCATCACTCACACTTTTCTTTATTGTCTTCAACAGAACAGAAGTTAAACTGCAAGTAGTGCCACAGTCATTCAGTGCATTCCTCGTTTCAGAGGCTGCCAACATTTCCTAATGACTGCAGCCGTTGTAAATTATTGAAAAAGCCAAAGCACCACATCAGCTACAGAAATGGCTATTAACCTTGGAGAGTGATATTCAAATCCAGTAAGAGCTAACTCCGTCCTCCAGTGTTCCTTGCGGGGAGGAAATGTAAATGTGTTCTTGCTGAGACAGATGGGGAAACCTCCTGCCGTTTGAAGTTCCAGCAGAAGAAGCAGAGGACTCTCCACCCCCCTCTGTAAAATATTCAGGACACCTCTCTCCTCCCTACACCCCTTCAGACCACGATGGGCTTCCACACTCCTGGATTATTACTAAGCATGAACACCTTATAAAAAATAAAAACTTGGCAAATGTTTACAAATTCACCACTGTGTGCAGACAGTGAAAAACAGCCTGAGGATTATCTCGCTGTGCAGACAAGAATTCAGGAGATTTGATTTATGAGTGAGAGAGAGAGAAACAACAACATCCCACCATTCCTTTAAGAGCATCCTGGAGCCTAACCATCTGAATATTGTGATGTCCTCTGCATTGTTGTTGACAAATCATGGTAAATTGAATTTCTCAGCTTAGCTGACATACTGTCAGAGCTGATTTGATTCTATTGTGGCGATACCTGGCTGTCAATCAGTTCAGGCTCTGATACTGTGCTGCAGACCAGAGAGAATCCTTGATCATTACTCTTATCACCTTGTTGAAGAGAGAGGGAGAACCAGAGAAAGAGTGGGAGCGAGACGAGTGGGGGAGCAGTAGACAAGCAGGTTACAAGAGCCGGTAAAAGTAAGATTAGAAGTTTTGCAAGAGTTATTTTGTTAGAGTATGCAACTGCAAAACAATATCTTGTGGGATTTTTTTTGTTTTGGTTTGGTTTTTGTGCACTTCTAGATACACAGACTTGTAGTTTTAATGAGGTCTTGCATGCATGTTCATTGTGTACAGTATATGGTAGGTACAGCAACGAAAGCAAAGATAGGAAATGATCCATGCACAAGGAGAATTGTAGCATTAAGATGATCAGATCAAGATGTGGAATTTATTCCATTTTTAATTAACCAGCAAATAATCCACATTAACTGTGAACACATGGAGCACTTTTGATCCGATCAAACGTCCAATCAGAATAAAAAGGTCATGTAAACGCCTCAGCTTGTCCAGTCCACAAACTATCCAAGAATTCTCGTCCATTTTCTCACACGGTCTACAGCAGAGGCGCACAGTTATTCTTTCCATGGGGCCACATGAGAAAGAGAAAAATATTGTGCAGGGCCAAAAGGCTGAACTCTATTTTACATAACATGAACTGCATTTCTTATAAAAAGCAGCAAATGGCTTTGTTCTGACAAGCTGGTAAGACTGGTAAGAGTAAATGTGATGATTAAGCAGTGAAAAAGTGAGCCTGTCTCACAAAAAATGCAATTTATTCAATGAAATTTCCCAAAACAATATTGAACAAAATGATTATTTTTAGTCAAATTGACAGCAAAAAACATTTTTGCTTTTCATATACTGTTGGAAAGAGGTTCTTAGCTTTCTAAAAACATCACAATGTTGTCTTAACACTCCAAATATTAAATAAATACATCATATAATAATAATGATTGTCCTAGTTGAATGATAGTTGGCTCCTTTACATGCCTAGATTTGTTGTCTAACCACCTCATTTGGTATTTTTCAGGTCTTATTTCTGTTCAGTGAAAGAAATCTAGTCTCTGATGGGCTTTAACAAGTGAGGTGGAGATGCGAAGCACAGCGGACAAATGATCCTCCGTGAGAGAGGATCTATACCTGGATTTGGGAATGTATGTTCATCCTCAATTGTTCTGAGATCTTCAAATCGCCTTGAAAACTCTCCATGCAGTGCTCCTAACATGCATGACCTGCGGAGGTGATCAGCTGATAGTGGGTCATCTTTTAGTTTGCATGAGAGTCAGAGTGTTGTTCTCCAGTTGGCTTGAAAGAAACTGCAACTTTCTCATGAAAGCCTTCACCAGGCTGTGCATTCATGAAGAAAAAGGCCCTTGCCCTGCAGTTTGGTGTTCAGTTCATCCATCGGAGCAGTCACATCAACAGCAAAGGCAAAATCTGCCGTCCAGTCATCGAGAGCTCTGGGGTGTCTTTGCTTTTCTTCTCACAAAACTCTCGTATCTCTGCTTTCAGGACCCAAACTCTTTTTAGCATTTTGCCCAGGCTGAGCCATCTGACAGCTGTGGTAGCCGATGTCACGATGTTCAGTCTCATGCTCCTCCAACAAGCTGTCTGTGATTCAACACTCAAGCCCTGATGAAGTTAACCATTTCAGTTACAACATCAATAACATGGTTCATTTTTAGCTCTGACTTGCACAACACATGCATGATGTATAACGCAATGCAAAAATACCAGTTTCTGATCCGCATCGATTTCAGTCATTTTATCTTTTTTTATCTTGCATATGTTTCAAAAGGCCGACATTGGGACAACCATCCGTTGTGACACCTGCCAGTCTGTCCTATTTCAATCCCAGTGTGTCCATGCATGCATTTACCTCCGTGAATAGATCGCTCCCTGTTGTCGTCCTTTCATTGACCGCATTACTACCGGTTCCTCTCTAATGTTGAAGTCCGTTGTCCCACGGACAAATATGAGTAACTGGGCTGTGTCATGGACATCACAACTCTTGTCCAAGACCAAAGAGAAAAAGTCAAAACTAGCCACTTCACGTTGCAGCTGAAGTTTAAGATTCCCCACAATGTCCTCGATCCTTCTCACCACGGTTCGCCTGGAGAGCGGCACTGTTTTTAGCGATTTTGTGGGATATCACAAAGCTGGTCTTGGGTGCTGCATCCCTGCTTGTAGGGCAAATATATTGAGATATATATCGTATATCGTGATTCAGGTAAAAAATATCGAGATATAAGATTTGGTTTGGCTAGCAAAGATTCTGGTGTCTGCGCCCTTTCAGCATCAGTCAGGTTTTTGTACTTTTGTATTTCGGTCAAAGTCAACCAAATGCCCAGATCTAGCCTAAGCGTTGTGGCATCAGCCATATTTTGGGTAACAAATCAAATCCCTTCCTGTGTGTATAAAATGGAACAAGCTCAACTTAACTAAGAATAGAAATTACAGAGTCTTTTAAAAGTGGACGTCTTAGATTTTACGTAAAAAGAAAGCACAAACAAGATAAGACGCACGTAGAGGGTAAAAGTTGCAACACATATGAACAAGTAATGGTTTTTTCCAAAAAAAAAAAAAAACATCTGCAACTTCAAGGAACACAATCCCTTCGTGTTGTCAGCCAAGAATGAACTTTGCATCATTAACATATCCGTCCGATCACAAGGGAATATTCATATCCAAAATATTTGGATATTATATATATATTATATATATATATTATTTAAATGGTCTTTGGAAATGAAGCGTTGTATTCCTCCAGACAAGACTGTGTATGCTGTATGACCTGAGACAACAATAATGTTATAATAATGATGTTCTAACTACATTTGAACTGCTTAGTGCCCAAATTCTATTAAAACTGCTGCTTAAATCCCAAAAATACTAGATATTCCAATGTTTATTTTGATTATTTTATATTACATATGGTGATATTGAATAAAATATTCCAGTAACTTTGATTGAGGTGATTTTGAATTATTCTGAATGACATTTAAATGAACCACAATAGTAAAGAAGAAAGTCCTGTAACTGAGGATTTCTGCAGCCTTCTCTCAAAGTGAGCTTATTTCCTTTTTTAACACTGTTCTCTTTGCAATATTGAGAACCAGTGTAAAGAACAAAGTTGCAAGGTAGATGCTCACAGCAAAACTGTAACCTTTTCTCCAACCAGGGTGAGGGAAGGCTGAAGAGAAGCACCTGCTCTGGGCAGCAACCTATCAGTGGGAGAGAACACTACATCTCCTTCATCTCCAAGTGGAAGGAGAAGAAGTGGGGCCTGGGAGAAAGGCTGGAAGGATCTTGCAGCAGAAAGGCTCTCATTTCATTTCTCTCAGTTTCAAATAAAGTAATGTGCTCCAATAAAAGACTGGCGGTCAATTAGATTTTAAATAAATAAATACCCGCCTGGTATATTTTATCTGTCAGGGGTTTAGGACACTCCTTTCAGTTGCTTTGGCAGCTTTTGCTTCAGTTCTTTGCTAAACAGATGATGATCCAACTGCAATTTATTTGTAATTGTGTACAAAGACTGAGTTAATCCAGTTAGTTAGTGATCATCCACAGCTCGAAAATCTATACCAGAAGATCAAAATGCAAGAGTTAACCCTTGTACTGAGGTCTTATCTGAAATAAGTCCGGAGTTCAGAAGTGTTAGCTATGTCCTAGGGGGGATATTAAAGTCTACCTCAATGTTTATAAGCTATGAATGTGGACAATGAGTATTCAAATAAAATATTAGAATATATATATATATTAGAGCATATGTGTTTTTCTTAAGTTATTACAGACAAAAATGCACGCACAGCATGCTAAGGTCAAGTCAGACAAATAGAGGCTGAATTTATTTGTCAACTTCCAGACAGGACTGTGCTTTAGCACAGAATTAAGTGGTATTTTCCTCATAGAAACGCACTCAGTAAACATAATTTTCAGCAACAGCTCTCGTTATGTCAAATGTAAAAACAGTTATTTGTCTGCAGTGAAGCGAGCGCCGTTATGTCACCACTGGTCTGAGTTGAACTGTGACCTGTCAAACCCCCTCTCCACTCACACATGCTAAGCTGCTAGCTAGCAGCTTCCAGAGACGGTGACAGCGGACGCACAACAACACAACTAACGCGCGTGAGGAAAGCCACGGATTGTCACTGATATGCGCTGCAACGATACCTTTAGTCTGTCCAAAAGAATGTGCTTAGATGTAGCTGTCCTCAGTCCTCTTGCTGCAGCCTGGGATGCCATGGATGCCGCCATGTTGACACGTAAAACGAGAGAGTGGTGACGCAGAAAGCACGTGCAGAGCTGTTCATAGGCCAGTGGGACGAAAAAGGCGGGGCTTCATATAGACCCTCACATTTGTACAGCAAAGCATGTGCAACAAACTGCCCAGCATGAGGTACTTCAAGCGCACATAATGTTGCCTAATATGAGACAAACAGCGGCTTTGCTTGGCAAAGCTGATCCCAGTTTTTCCTTTTTATTAAAGGTTCTTTACAATTAAGAAACAAAACTTCATGTAGGCATATCTAAAAGGCATTCCTATTAGTTTCCTTGTCGCCATTACTAAAAATCTAGTTGATATGCAAATTTCTAATCCTATCTAAATGAATGATTAATTATATTCTATTAAATAAAATGAATGAATAAATAAATAAATAAATTATTATTGTTGTTGTTGTTGTTGTTATCATCATCATCATCATCCCAAAACCTGAACTTTACAGGGAAGTTTATAAGTATAATCAAACTTTCTGTCCATGCATGTTTAAACACTTTTTTATATTAGGTTTCAATTATAATCATTTTAATTATATTCTAATCAGTGTCATCTTCAGTATCTAAAGAATATCCTCAGTATGAATCTACACAGACATAATCAACATACCTGAATAATCCTGTTATTAATAATAATATAATATACATAATAAGCACATAATATATATTTGCTTATATTTTTCAGTGTATTGCAGTGCTAATTTAAAATGTAAAGCTCATTATTTCTGAAAAAAACATACTTGTGTTGTAAGTCTGGCAGCACTGCAAGTGAAACTGTGCTATAAATGTTAGTGGACTGGTGTATAATAGTGTAAAGGTGATGGAAATATGCAAACAACTGATGAAATCAATGTGTTGCGTAAGAATCCCATTTAATTACTTAAAGTTACCTCTATGGTGATTGTAAGAAGGTTGAATACTGTTCGTTTTTCTATTAGGGAAGAAGACCATTTGGGTAGTTTCTGCTGCTGTAAAACGGTCACAGTTCATCTTTATATCTGTCCATTTGAATAGAATATTCAAGGTGTTCATTTTAATCACTCAATCAATTTACATGAAATAAGTAGACACTAAAAGGCCCGTCATGGGTGTTGAGTGTTGGAGCCACTCGGGCTCCATTCAGAATGTGACCTTGTGAGCAGGACAAACAATCTCTGTGCTCAGCTGAAAGGTATTGGTAGGGAGTCAAGTTAGAGAGCGTGGGATGTGTGAGCTGATCTTGTCTGAATAGCTAAATAGCCCACTCACAAAGTCCTCCAGAGCCCTCATTACATGCCGCATCTGGAAAGGGCAGAGAGGGCAAACCGATCATAAAGAGCAGTGATTATGACAGAGTGAGAGAGAGAGAGAGATACTCACTTAGAAACCATCAGTGTCAGCAGGCAGCAGAGGACAAGACAGAGGGGAGGAGATGATGATGAACAGCTAAAGCCAAGAGATGCTTATCTGAGCCCCATTATGCTCAAATAACTAAGTCTATATATAAAGAAATGAAAGAAAGAAAAAAGACTTGGAAAACTTTTAAAACGTGCAAGCAGCGGCCCATGCAATGCTGACTTGGAGAGAATGTGCCTCATCTTTATTTGATCTTTATGCTCTTAACTCCCTTCGTTTGGATGGGAGCTTTTGATAATCAGTCATCCATATTTCACACAACCAAATATTCTTTTACTGCAGACCAGTTTAACATAAACACTGTAAAAGCGCAAATGAAGTGAGAAGTGCTGCTCTGGCCTCGTATTTCAGTACAAAATGCATGAAGTGCCCACCCTGCCTGTGTGCCAGGGAAGATTGGCATGCTCAGAAGTAGGTCTGAAAAAACATTCTTCAAGCCAATGCCAAGCAGAATTCACTTGAGCATTTCCAGGGTTTTGTTTCTATTACATGTTTCTCCTCTCGCTCGCTCTCTCTTAAATTTATCTCAACAGTGACACTTTCTCTTCTGAGGGGAACTGATATTCTGGACTCTCTGAATATCAATGGCCCTGACTAATGCAATTCAAACTTTTCTCTTTCGGATGTCTCTCAGAGCAAAAACTGTGTATTTTTTATCTGCATAGATAGCAGCCACATCATTATTCTATGAAGTGCAATCTACTGTAGCTCAAGTGTCAGAGAAGGTGGCAGCTAGGCACCTCAGCAGATATTTTGACTCTTTAGAAATGAATGTTTATTTACTGCTCTCTTTGTTTCTGTGTTTAAGTCAAGCCAATTAACAGAGTCAAGAAGGAGGAAAAATAGACTTGGGAAAAAGGCTTTTAGCAAAGCAACAAAAGTTGGAGCAGCACGTCGTCACTTATGTTCCCAGGCTGCTCACATCAGCATCTTGTCCTTATGTTTGCACAAATCCCAGCTTGTGTGACTCTGGTGATAATTAAACGTTGCTTTGAATTTGCTTGAGAAATTGTGGGACAGAATGGTGTTTCCTGTTGGAAAGGAGAAGATGGAAGCATGGGAGCCCCTGTCCTCAGCATTTAGAGAATTTGACCATGCAGATCATCATTTATCATTAATGTCATAAAAATGCTTTCACTGTATCAGAGTAATCACTTTTCACTCAATGAGGAACAGGCCAGTACCACATGGCTTGAAAAAGACAATCAATCTTGGCACAGTGCTTTAAAAACAGTAAAAAACAAAACCTAAAACAAACAAACTGGTTGGTTTTAACTCGTCCTCCTCTTGGCAATTGATGGCATCACTAATAACTGAAAGTCTGACAGTTTTTATTGGTTCTAAAGATTCCTCATCCACAAGTTCACAAGTACTCAGATATATGTCTTTCATTTCTGTTTCAGAGAGGAGAACACTAAAAAAAACTACTGCTATTGTGAATGATGCCAGTCACCCTCTGCACACTGTCATCAGTGCACAGAGAAGCCTGACCAGTAACAGGCTGCTCCTCCCCAAGAGTAGGACCAACCGGCTCAGAGACTCCTTTGTCCCCCGAGCCATCAAACTGTACAACTCTGCATTAGGCAGGAGGGGGAGAAGGAGGGGGGAGAGGGAGGTGTGCAGTCCGCCTGATACAACACATGCACAATAACCCATACAAACAGTTGCTATAACTTATACGTGCAATAGTGAACTGGGAATCTGTACCACCTCTACTGTGTGCAATGCTTGTTTATATTGTTTTATTTAACTTATCTTATTGTTATTATTGTTATATTTATTGCATTCTATTTGCCTCTATTTTGCTTTGTACCTGTATATATTGTGTCTTGTGCTTGTCCTGCTTTACTGTTGGTGTTGTATTGCTGCTGGTACCCAAATTTCCCTGAGGGCTCTCCGAAGGGATTAATAAAGTATTTCTATTCTATTTTATTCTATTCATTTTTCTAAATTAACAACCTTAATAATGAAGTCATATTTTATATTAATCCTCACAATAAAGTCTGAAACAACATATGAACTTGGATCTGGGTCACCATCAGATCAAAAAATTGCTCAGAAAAACCTTTTGGACTATCCAGCTGTGCCCAGAGAACTCAGTAACAATGGCCCTGAGTGGTGAGTTTTAGAGCTGATTATAACTAAGGGATGACTTGCTGTCACCAACTTTCATGCTTGATGTTAAAAAGAAAGCAACCCTGGATTAAGTAATGTTACCATGGCAACGTAAATCAAAGCTAAATTTATGTCACTGTCTAAAGTCATTGCAAAGAGGGGGGGTGCTGAGTTGTTTTTTTTGTGGAAAAACTAAACATTAATTGTATAGTAAAAGTAGATCACACCAGTGGAAAAGCTGACATTCTGATTCTTACTCTTCAGAAGAAAAGCTCCTGAGATAAAATATCCCCACATTTATCCACTGGAGACCTGAAAACAGAAATGTGATGAGAAAAAGGAGCTGAGTGTCATGTTATCGTATGTTTTTACAAAATGAAAGACACCGCACTCCAGGTACTTGTTCTTGATAGAAATTTCATTTTATTATTATGTGTTCCCCTGTGCCATTCTCTGGTACTGTCGGTACTAGAAACATTGCACATGTCATTTCCTCTTCTTCTATCTTTTCCTCGCTCTCTGCTCCTCTCCTAACAGGAACATGAGCAACTAATTTGCGGTCCCCCCCCTCAACAATCTATTGTGAGTCACCACTCAGTGAAGCTGCAAGTCATTAGAGTACCAGAGAAGAAGAGCCGCACAGCCAGTTCCCAACAGGCCTTCTCTTCCCTCACACCTAAATAGCAGCGGGATGCTCGGCTAACAAACCATAGCTCACAGCTTGGTGTTGACACCCAACAACCCTGCTGGACTACACCTTCGATCTCTGTTTGCCTTTTTTATGGAAAGATTCTCTTTCTGTCTCCACTAACTGGTTTCATGATTCAACTTAAGTCTCCTTTAATTTCCAGTTTCTCTGCTACTTCCTCTGTGTGTCTTTCCTCTGATCTGCCTCTTAACCGCACATCTCACATGCAAGCTCAAGAGACCTGTGCACAGTCCTTCAGACCATGGAAACCTCATAAAACGTCAATGGGGGTATAAAAGGAAGGCTTTGCTCATCTCATTATATTAACCAGCTGGAAAGCAAAGCAGGTCAGCAGAGTCATGAAACCATCCAAGATTTGCTCCTCTCAGCACGTCTCACATGCCTCAACACTTCATAAACCCCTTCTTTGAAGGGTTTCATTCAACCTGCACACACACTCAGAGCGCATTCACACTGCTGCTGTTTGGTCTGCTTTAAACAGACCGTGGTCCACTTTCACGGATAGTATGATTCACTTGACTCAGCGTGAACACCAACCGCACTCTGATGGAGACCAAAGAAGCCGCGGGTCTCGATTAATTTGCAAACAGATTATCCAGTGGACCAAAGAGAAAGTGACACGCATCAACCAACCACAACAAAGCATCAGGGGGAAGAAGGAAGTAATTGAAGGATTGAACATTATATATACTTATATTTTTATGTACAGTATGCTTTTCCACAGTGGGGGTGAACTTGTGTCTGCTTTTGTAATAATCACTTAACAGATGCAGAGGAAAACTAACAAGGACTTAAATACATTCATTACATTAGTTTTCTTTACTCACCTGGATGATCCTGGTATGAATGCCCCCTCATAGTTTAGCTGGGGCCCAGCAATGACTTACTAGGCTTGACATGTGTGAATATATGTACATACAGAGATGCACAGATTAAAAAAGAAAGAAAGAAAAAAAAGACAAAAGAACTAGTAGTACATGCAAGAGTAACATGCAAGCACTAAAAATGTATTCAGACAGGAGCAGGGATCTCTGTCAAACAGGGTTTAGAATCTATTTTATAATGTTTACATACAGATTTATGCAGCTTTAGTTAGCCAGCGAAGTGTCATATTTTTCTATCCAAAAGAATAGCAAATGAGTGAAAGAGATTGGGAATTACTGAACTTAACTGCTGAGTCAACAAGCAAGAAATGTAGCAGCTTAATCACAGAGACAGCAAGCAGACTGCCTGACAGGGAAATTAAAATAGGCAAGAAAGATGCTACTGAGAGCTGAGAGTGACAGAGATCGGACAAAGGGAGAACGTTAAGGGGGCAGAGGGTCATTGCCACCCTGTGCTCAGCACATCTTTTGATATGACAGACGGCAAACATAATTAGTCATCATTTTCTGTGCTAACCCTTGGAGTTCACAAAGTCACATCTATGCATATGCATGAGTCTAAACCCTTCCTCTCATCCTCCCATTTGCTCCCAGAGAGTTTGAACAGCATATGAAATAGTAAACATATTTTCTTCGGGAAGACAAGCAGGGCAGACGTTCCCGCAGCGTTGACTGCCATGCCTCAGCATTCTCCGCCATAACTTTCACTTTTCGTCCAAAAAATCCATAACAGTCAAAGATTATGAGATTGCCAAAGCTTGGTTTGTGACTGCTCTGAATGTCAGTGTCGGAGATTGAATCAATACAGCGACAGAAGCTGCCACGCATTAGCTATCTCTCTCCTCCAGATGCCTGTCAGCCACACTCAGCTGGAAGCCCTCCATTAATGTGCTGTGGAATAACATAGTCAGTCCCATGCTTGGAGACAGATGCATCAAACAGGGCTTGTGAAGTACTGGGTCTGTGAGTTTGTGATGTTCATGCAGGTTTTGCAGCAGCTCCCTGGATGGAAATAACCAGCTCGGATCAAAGCAAGAGTGATATAATAATGCGATATCACATGAAAGAAGCTTTAATAAAGACAAGTGATCTTTTAATCATGCATGCATGTAAGACAATGTATTTAGCAACCATGGTGGGCTTTCAGAACCTCTATCCAGCAGCAAAACCATGCAGATTTCATGCATCATGGGGTTTTGCTGCACTGCAGCAGAAGGAGTTATAGAGGCTTTCTTCTACTCACACAAAGATAAACTAATGCTGACAAACTCTCAACTTCAACAGCATGAAGACAGGTGACATCTGAAAAGCTGGCTTCAAAAGAGTTTTATTTTATTCTTTTATTTATTAATTTATTTCAGGCTTCAGTATCACACAACTACGGCTGACTGCACAGACGCGCATTGCATTGCTAACCCAAACAAAACCAAACACACAAGCACACACTTCCACCTCCCACACAGTCAGAAACACGGTGGAGAGGCCAGCAGAGGCTTGAAAAGTGCTTAGATGTGCATATGAGAATAAGAGGAGCCAGATTCCTTCATAAGACCCCCAGCACCTGCTGTGACACCTTCGTCACCAAAGGGGGAGTAGGTCATGCTTTAAAACTTTTAGCCGCTCCTCTCCTGCCTTTCATTCCTCTTCTAAACCCACGGCATATCAGCACCCTCCTTGGCTGTGACCTCGAAGACGCAGCATGATACCTCTCATCCTTCTCTCTTTGAAGGCCATATCTTCACATGGACCAGGAGATGTGCAGACAGACAGGTAGAGCCGCTCAGACCAGTCTCTAGACTCATGGAGTAAACATGGCTGTTGCACATAAAGCTTCAAACAGCAATGACTGATAAGGTGATTTTTTTCTATCTTCTTGACACTAACATTTGTAGATGCACGCTCACCATGCTGGGACGAGCATGAAAAATGCATGCAGGAAGAACGGTGGGAAATGTCAATAGAGAAATCAAAGCAATCAGGATAGTAGTGAAGGGGATATTGGTGTGATAAATCATGTTCTTCTGGACGAAGGTTACAGGGGTGGAGGGGAGAAGGAAGTCGACAGAGGGGCACAAATGGCAAGGTGCAGTGTGCTCAAACATATGCCTCGGGGAATGGCTTGAAGACACATTTTATTCAAGGGTGTTATTCAGAGTGTGACTCGTGAAGCAAAGTCATTTCTGACACTGTGACCTTCGAAGGGCCCCATTCTCTCTGTGTGTTATTTCTTTGATTTAAGCCTTGTGCCTCTTTCTCCTGGGAAAATGATGACAGATACACCCATGGGTTTGAGATTAGCCCAATAGGACATTATTGCCCATATCAGAAAAGCTGCTACGCTGCAAGATCATTGATGGATGGTGGTTCCTAAAATGGTTTTCTGGGCAAAATGATATCCAAATGCATTTTTCAGTTGTGAAAATGTTTTCTGTTGTTGCTCTTTCCGTACACTGACACATGATGATTCTTAGTTTTCATCACACGTTATTACTGGAAATAGCAGTTGGTTGTTTACTTTACCGCCATTCCCCCGTCGCCAACAGAAGAATTACTTAAATAATGCATTGACCGCAAGCCGATGCAAATGTCATCTTAATAGCTAATACCTACAGTTCGCACTCCCAAGGCAAACAGCTTTTCCACCTCAAAGGAAAATACATAACTTAGGCACAGTAACATGTGGAAGCATGTGGAAGAGGAGGAGGGCGTTATCTGAGGCTCCATTAACCTTGTTTGCAGTGAGGCACCTCCACTATCCTAAGCCCACATCGAGTGGAAAACCTCAAGGGACTCTCCACTAATTAACCTTGTGGAGGCACCCTCAGTAGAGGGAGGCTGAGACTGGAATAATAAGAAAGCCTTTGCCAGGCCATTAGCAGGAAGATTAACACATCCAACTTTCAAGTAGCTTTTTGACACAAAACCAATATTTGTCTGCGATGGTTTGGGTGGTGGTGTGACGAAGCTGAATTCCAAGTGACACCTGATTTCAGCCTCTCCGCAGAGCGCCGCCATCAGACAACCTTTGCCTTCACAACTTTTTCATGAGATTCAAGATCTGAATCTGAATTTCTGCTAATTAGGCATTATCTGAAATATGCTTGGCTCTTCTCTCACCAGGAAATCCATGAAAAAGCCAGATCGATAAGAATTAAAGTTGAGAGGAACACAGACTAAGAAAAGCATGTTCAAATCACACCTACAGATAATTTTGATGTATTCGTTTTCCTGGCTTGCATGTCTGGACAGTTACATTTTATTTTGTTTTATTTCAGTACATTCGTGTTATGAACTCCTTTATGTGTATTTTTATTCTTGATGCTGTTGTCTGTTCATCTTATTTTAGGTTTATTTAATCTTTGTTTTAACTTTTTAACATTTTTAACACCAGTGTTTTCCTTATAGGGATCCTCCATGGGGCTTTGCCTGCTCGTGGACACATACATCAGTCGTTGCTGTGGAGCTTTCCAGCACATTCACGGTTTCCTTTAGTCTCTTTTTCTTTCTGATTTATGTCTTCCTTGTCCTGTCTGTGAGTTTTGGTGGACTTGACTGTTTTTTTTTTTTTTGTGGTGCCATGTTTTCTCATGTTATGAATTGATAAATTTAATGGTACTACATTGGTTTTTCTTTATTGGAGTTTTAGATATTTTTCTTCATGACCAAACCTGATACATGATTTGTACTTCTCCACAACTTTGTCCCTGATCTGTATGAAGAGCTCGTTCCTTTTCACCACATAGCTACTATTATTATTTTTATTTATCTATTTATGTAACTTCTGAAGATTATTTGTAGCACAAGAGCTTATTTTGGGCTACAGAGCAAAGAGGGTAAATAGATATGAATGCACTTATTTTAAAAAGAAATAATAATTTCCAAGTTTCTTTTAGAACTTTTAAAAATACATTTTTATTTTTTTAAATTTCACTTCAGATAAAAATTTCCATAAAAACTAACAAACGGCCTTTCCTTTATCATTGCCAACACTAGTGTGCATACTTTCAGGAAATATTGGCAAGTCTTTTTATGAATCACGATTTTAAGACACGAATGGACCTTAAAATGAGTCATTTTCCATTTTGCATATCTTGAACATGCAGAAAAATGCATGAACATTGGGAAGGTTTGAAAACTGTCAGCATAAACACACCAGAAGCAGGAGAAAGTTGGGATCTCTGGTTTTATCTCAGATTTCTTGACATGCTGGGATTTCTGCCAGCGGGCGTCTTATAAAGATGCATATAAAGGTGAACGTGGCTCTGTTTCACCAGCTATTTATCGGAGCATGCCATCACATAGCTTGTACGCGGTATGATCTGACTCAGCCTTTATCTTTTTCTTTTTTTCCTTCACGCTCTGTGCTGTGCACCCTACTCTCACTCTATCTGTGAAACACACATTTTCAGTGTTTGGGTGGTTGCAGCATCCCTATCTTGTATCTCTTTACTAAACTTTCTAGCAGAATAAGGAAGTTTTGCATTTCTACCCAAGAGAAAATCCACTAAAATCGGAAAAATCTGAAGCAGCACTATGAGACTTCAAAAGAAAAGGACATAAAGCTTTTGAACATTTTTATAACTCTCCCCATGCCATTTTTATTCAAACTGTACCCACAGGGAAAAGATGTCATTTTTGAAAGGTGAATGGGTGTTAGTCACACTTCAATAAGAGTACTCTGGGGGTGGTCAAAGCTGAAAGCTGCAGGAATTATCACCTCTTAACCTCTCATTGATTTGGCCATATTTTATTGTGTTATGCAGCATTTCGAAATCCCAGAGAAATTGTGTCAGAGTGACTTTGCACGGTGGAGTTGGGCGACAGCAGGGTGCATGCTGGAAGACCTTCTGGGCTTCATGCATAATGCTCTTTGTGTTTTCTGGGAAGGATGGACGAGTGACAGGGAGGACTGAGTCTCTTCCAGAATCTCAAATGGATTACGCTCACTTTCTCCCTCTTCTCGCCTACCTCTCTCTTTTATGCTATTTGCTGGAAACAGCCAGCATCATTGATGTGGCCTTTTCCTGAGTGTGGCATGAGAACAAAGGAACTGTGCTTCCTTAGAATGCTATTGCGATCATTTTCTCTCACTATTTCCCCGTTTACTCTGCTTTATTTTTCTTCAATCTATCCTGCTACCTTTCTTTCATCCTTCAGTTTTAATGATTTATTTTGCAAGAAAGTCTGACCTGTGCTGGAACTGAGCCGTAAGTGTCACTTCAAAAGAGGGTTTCATGTCAATTATTTCTATTGTAGACTGACAAGACAACACTGTATATTTACTAATTAAATTTGGTTTGTGTTATTCTTTTTCTTTTCTTGTTTTCAATTGGATATATATATTGCTTAAGTGCATCTCACCCTGAACAGAAATATGACTGCCTGTGTAATATTACAGCTGGTCTGTATTAAAGTGGAATTAAATAAACTCAACATGTATAGCACAACCTCCAGATTCATTAAAATAAACTTGGTTCTTATTACAAGGGTCATACAATATTTCTAAATCCCATTATACTGGGTTTCATTACATAACAGCACATTGCCCATTAGCCCGTTGCTCCCCCATTTACAACTCCATGAATTATGAATTAGCTTCCTTTCATCGCAGCTGGAATGCTCTCCCTGATGTGCAAATTACACTGAGGAAAACAACTGCATCCCAAGCAAAGCTAGTCCGCTTCAACCCAGAATCCAAACCTTCGAGCCAGTCTGCACAGGCCCCCAAACAGGGCACAGAAAATTTAAAACCACTTCATGTGATGCACTATGCTTTGCTGGCATTACATCCCTTCACTGGTCATATTTCTAGATGGTCACGAGCATACAGTAAAAAAAATTGGAGAATCCAAGACAGCAACTACTTTTATAATTCTGTACGTTTGTTCTGTCGCTGACAGTAAGTTGGAGGTAGTAGATTACTGCAGCCACTAATGTGCCCCCAAGAGGTGGCCCCCAGAGCAGAGGACGTATTATCAATAGATGTATACTCACCGTACTCTCCTGTTCATGCAATTTCTCAAAGCCTGAAACTCCCTGTGGTGCTTTATATTTATACTGGCCACATTCACACTCTATGAAAGCCCTCAAGAAGAGATTAGTGAAACATAAATCATAAAATTGAGACAGGAACGGACCCCCGGTGCAACATGGAGGTGATTATGAACTCAAATGGGCACTCATTTCAATAAAACCATGAAATATGATCTGGCTTTAAGAGAGTTAAAAGATTCTTACTAGAACATTAACAAGATGAGTTCTCTGAAGTACGACCCAATTATGAGACCAACTCTGAATCAGCCCATTTTAGTGGCAAGGTCAGAAATAAGAGAGCCATGAACATATCAGTGCAGATCTGAACCATTTGCTCTTTGACCCTGTGGCAATAAGAACAAAAATGAATATGAATAAGCATACTGGACAATGTTCAGTTCCTTAAAAATACAATAATTTGATTATATGATCCACTTTGCATTAAGAAAAGTGGCTATTTGAATTTTATACTTGACCTTTAGGTGGGGCAAGGTTTTATCATGCCTGTCTATTGTAACTACATGATACGCAGGGCGAAAGTGAAAAGAAAACAGAAGAAGTAAAATTTAGAGAAAAATGTTTGTTATTTATGTACTACAAAAGGCACATAATAGACCCTTTTAGATGAGAATGAGTTTCCTTTTATTAACCATGCAGGTTCAAAGAAGCTTTTGTGGTTCAAAGAAGAGATTTGTTCCATTTTAACCTGAACTTAAGATTCAGTTCCTGTAATCACTTAGATGGCGAAATGATCAGGGAATACAGATGGTGCAGGCAAACAAAGTGCTTCCCCACCACTTCAGAGACCTCACCTCCGGGCAATAGTGCTTCTGGGTTGGCTGCTCCCAACGTAAATTGGTGGCAGCTCCCTAAAACTGCTTCGTGTACACTGACTTCTTCTGTCCACAACACTCACATATAAATGAATTGGGGTATATTTGCTTAGACAATTGAAAGATTTTAGTAGCATATGATGTGATGGGACAAATAACCCAGTCTCCATGCACTACATAATGAACCAACATCCTGGTAACTTACACAACTTTTGTGTGGGGATTACTGCAGGAAAACAAACCCATGTAAGACCCCTGACAAGCTACAGTCCAAAAATCCAAAGTTTGTTAGAGACAGAAAAATTCTGTAAGCAATACTAGAAAACACCGGGAACACCTGCAAACAAGACACTGTTGAGAAAGCTTGTCTAATGGTACAAAAAGATGACCAGGCATTAAATAAAGAAGACAGGGGAGGTTAAATGTACATGGAAGATCCGTCAAGAGAACCCAGTGATGCAGTAATCCACTGATGGAACCCAGATGGGAAAACTAAACAAAACTAATGCCCCATTTCCATATTTGTGTATGAGTCAACTGAGAATCCAATTATTATTTCAAGTGTCACCATAATCTCTGAAAAATGTGCAAAAGAGATAAGGCGATAGTCAACATCAGACTGTCTTTTACTGGCCAAAAGACAGTCTGATGTTGACTCTCGTCTTATCTGGCCTGGCAGAGTGCAGGTAGGATGCAAGATGGATGCTGAAGTCGTCGTTACTGAGAAAATATGCCAACGTTCTGTAGTACATACTTTACATACATTAGCAGACCAGTAACATGCCAGATCTGAAGAGACGAACAGAGCAAGTCCATGGCTTTTGGTGGAGAACATGCTGTAATTAATATTTCTCTGTTATGGTTTGTGGGTTTGTGTTTGCATTTATTTTGCATTTCTTTAAATTTTCTTGTTCAGTTTTGTATTTGACCATCTTTGCTTTGTGTTTCATTTTGTAGTTCATGTTTTCAATCTTCATTCCAGTTAGTTCTACTTCCTGTTCCAGCGTCTTGTGACTGAATAAACAAAATTAATCATTTTGCTACCTTTGGCTTGCATGTAAATATTTAAAAAGCTAGCTATAATACAGCACATCATTAACATGTAAACTGTACAGACTGAGTAAATAACAAAATATTTTGGTACATGTTCTGAAATCATTTTAGTGTACATTCAGGGTATGTATTGCAGTACCCTATGAAAAATCACTACAACTGGAAGAGTTACTGCAAAAAGAACCATATCATAAAGGAATGGACAACCTATTAGAAAAATAAAATACATGCTATTTCTAGAAAAACAACTCAAAGAGTCCTTCAACATGGACAAAGCACTGCAAAAGAAAACATGCTTCTGTCAGCATATGACAAAAGGGCCGGAGTCGTTCCAGCTGACACTGGGCGAGAGGTGGGGCACACCCCCGATAGATCGCCAATGTAGGCCAACACAGAGACAAACAACCTCCCATCTTACAGTCACTCCTGGGATGAATTTATAATCACCAATAAAGCCAACATATATATTTTTGGACCGCCTGCAGGAAGCTGAAGTATCCAAAGACAACCCATGGAGGAAACAGGCAAACTTCATGCAGAGAAGCCCGGACCAGGATTTAAACCAAGAATCTTGTTGCTGTGAGGCAACAGCACTAACCACACCAACAAACAGCCTGTAGGCAGGTTTAAGAAGAGTTTTGTCTTTTTTTGAAAAGTTTAGTGGCTGGTTTATTTGTATTCAGAAAAGCACAACATGCTGTGTTGTATTATCTTTTTGTGGGTGTGTGAGAGCATATAATCTTTTTATCAGTGGACTCTTTGTATTAAATAACAAAATCTACCCTTATTCTCAAAGCCAAGGATACAATCTCAGTCTCATCCTTGATGCAAAGCCAGATGGGTGCTGATGTATTCTCACAGAATTTCATCAGATGCCCTTCCAGCTCAGCTTACTGTCCATCTCCGTGCTTTAGAATTTTTTTGATTGGGCCTCTAAATTGGATTTCAGTACACAGCTATCACTTTTATGTTGCTTTGGTGCTCATGGCTTTGCTGCTCTGCATCCAGCACATACAATCCTCCACCTTTCACTTCATCTGCTTTAAAATTGCAGCTTTTTAGTGTTCGTCCAAATTAGCTTTAGCTTTTCAATTCAAATTTAGTTTTTGTTTCATCACCATTTTCTTTGATAATATTGACAACATCTTTTGTTTATTTTGCATAAAATGAGATTACAACGACCAAAATAGCTACAAAAATCACTTATATATCGTCCAATATCTCATTTGATCATAGTGAAGCTTCTTGTATTTGACATACAAAAGCCTCTGAAGTAACCAAAGAAATGAGCAACAATATAAGTAGACATTAAATATCACATAGCAGGTCCTAATGGGGGGTATCAAATAAAAAAACAGCATAAAAGTGGTTTTATTTTTATTCTGCAACTAACTCTGTTACTTTCAGACATTTATAATCTATAACAGCACAGTGGTTCAATGATTTTATTAAAGGTACAATTTCAGCCCATACCACTGCAAACACTGGCCAAACTATCAGATTTTTACAAGCTTGTTATTGCTCAGAGTATTCTCCCATTAGATGAGAATAGAATAGAATAGAATAGAGTAGAATAGAATAGAACAGCAGGGCACAGTAAAACTTTGTTTAGCAGCAACCTGCCTCATATCAAATGTGCATATGTACATATATACAAACAGCCACATGTGCATAAATTAATAAATATTCAAGTCACTGTGCAATAATAAAAGTAAATACAAGCTAAGAAGTGTGAATTTTGTCATTATTCCTTAATCATGTACTTATTTGTTTAAAAACTGCCTGTATTTTAGTAACTTTTCAATTTTATTTTTTATGGCTTTGTTTTACAAAGGCACGTTGTTACATGAGCTTCTTTACCGAAACTTTAATACTTGTGGCTTTAATTTGTTCCTATTGTTTTTGGTTCATTTGATTTGCTACTTTTAACATTTTTAACTCTTCATGGGGATCCTCCAGACTGGGACCGCTGCTTGCTTGGTCTGCAGGATGGTTACCATGGGGATGGCTTTGGGTGGCTGAGGGTCCTGCACTGCAGTCCTATTAGCTGCCCCTGTGTTAGCAGTGTGATCATGGTGGTTCCTGGTGTGGATGGATATCCAGAATATCGTTTTCTAACAGTAGTGTTAAGCCATTTCATTCTAATAATGTTAAGGGAAGGGGCACTTTATGCTACATATGCATGAAAAGTGCTTTATAAATAAAGATTTTATTTGATAATTGTTTATATTGTGATTGATCATTACTGTTCTGTCTAAAATAATGAAGGAACTGTGAAATGCCATAATCCCTATGCTAATATACTGTGAAGTGAAGGTATGACTGAAATGATCCCTGTCATGTGAACACCCCCACACCGGTACAAAGCTGAATGTTTCAGAACCCTTGATGATGCTAAATGTAGCACTTAATGCTTTTTATTTTTGGCATAACTCACCAGCTCTCCCACATACAAATACTTTATTAAACTTTTTTTTTGGGAAACTGCCAATGCTCAACCCACTGCCTGGTGAGGCAGAGTAAAAGATTGCATTGTTTTTCAAGAAGAAAGCGCCTGGAGCTAGGTGATGAGTGGGGTCAGCAGCTGAACAAGCCAAGCGTGCTGTCATGTTGGCCTCGCCTCCACCGCTCAGCTTCCAATCCACGTTTCTGTTGCTCCAATACTGAGCACACACATTGAAAACACAAATTCTTAGATTATGTCAAGAGTTGTAGGCAAGATTGCCTATTTTCTGTAAATCTAAGCACAAAAGAGATGCGTTTTAATTAGATCCAATGTTTCCGGCCTGTGGTTTTCCTCTCACTTTTGACACCTATCAAATTATGTTTGCTCTTCTGGAAACTTCTGAATATCTGTGCTGCTATGTGGTAAATGGAAAATTCTTTAGCAGCACAAAAATATCCAAAGTGACTTAACATGTTCATATATAGAAGAACAGAATTTAATCTATCCCAGCAGCAGGACGTGAGGAGCAATGTCTTAGTCTGAAAAGTTTACCTGGAATGTGAACTCTTGGCTTCAAGGACCTCTTTGACTAAAAGGTTCTTTTATTGATTTACTTCCATCTGTAGAGCTTACAGATGGCAGCAGAACTGCAGAGCTTCCCACTCGGAAGAACAAGAACAACCTGCTCCACATAGTTAAAACTTGTTCTACGATTATTAGAGTCAGACTAGGAGATATGTCTTCCCTCTGGGAGCTTCATCACCCTGTGTTGTCCAATGAGTTTGCTTTGATGCCATCAGGTAGGTGCTACCATACTCCTCAAAGGAGAACCAGTAGATATTCTACATCTTTTATTCCTTCACCTGTCACACTTCTTAACGCTGACAGCAGTCATTTTAAATGACATTTATTCTGTCATTGCTTTACTTTAGCTAACACTTGTTTAAGCCTGTATCGATATTTATGTTTTATTATTAATTATTGAACATATTTATTTGTCATGTCTACCAACAACCTCATGGGTACCTGACACATTGCACTTGAATGCTGACTGGTGTCTGTGGTAAGCTGCAACTGTATTGCCTGTATGTGATAAATAAAGTTTTCTGAATCTGAATCCAAGCAGGGGGGATATTTTGGCTGATTAAGCAACTTTCAATGCGTTTGATGTACTTGATATCACTAAGTTTTCCTGGTGCAGGACAGATCCCTTTTTTCCATCAGGACACTGTAAACACTGACTCACTTTGAAAAGCCGCCTCCTCAGCAAGTGGCTGTGTTACAGCATTATTGGTAGAAAGGTAGGAGTTTTACCATATGTGCACATGATCAGCAGCTACAGTAGCAAAGCCTACACACTGCTGGTGAAGAAGAAGCATCTTTGGTTTTTATTATTCAGATATAATGTCCAGTAAAAACTGTCTCCTAAAAGCAGTTATCTAATAGCTTTTGGTGAGGTGAGGTGAGAGGCAGTGCGTAGAGGTGGCTTTATTCATAGTCCCTATCTCACTCCTGTGCTCCAGCTGGGGAGGCATCGTCCTGCCTGGGGACTTACGTGTTCATAAAGGTAATGACAGTAAAACTGAGATGTGTATGACTGTGATGAGCTGCCCACCTAACCTAAACCTAAGTGGTATTTTGTTACGGGATGTCTTGATAGCTAATGTTTTTTACATGATAATCACCACTATATTTAAGCACAGGGGTGTTTATAAGTGTGTCTGGCACCAGGACACCGTCACATATCACAGACTGATTTTGTTATGTAAGAATCCCTATAAATTAAATTAAAATCAGACCTTCAACCATATAGTATATCTTGAATGCTTGAAGAGAGCAGTTAAGCTGTCAGCTGATCACTGATCATCTGGTAATGACTTGAATCAGATGATGGAGGATCATGTCACGCAGGCTTAATGTGCCCAAACATCTAAGGGTGCATAAGGAGCTTTGCAGCAGCTCCAGCCCAGAAGATATTCAGCTTCCATCTGTGGCAGAGCTTCACTGACAATCCAAGCTACCCGGGAAATTGAGTCATCATGGGCTGTGTTTCAGCTCTCCATCGCTGGGGCAACTGTGCAGAGTTTCAGCTACGGATGCACCAATACTGTTACCAGTATCGGGTATCGGTCTGATACTATGTATATCTGTGTACTCGTACTCGGTATGCATACAAGTGTTTTGATACTACAGGCTCAGTGAAACCATGTGAATGTTTGCAAATAATTTCATAGTCATCCGGCACTGTGCTGCATCGCCGCAGCCGACCCATAGACTGTTTGACATCATGTTAAAACCTCATGTGCTGAGTCAGAGGGACTCAAAGTGGTGGATTCTTTTGAAAAAATTCTATTCTAGGGAATCACAACCTCAACATATCCGTCTTATTCAAGGTTGTAAGAGATGGAAGAAACTTCAACTAGATTTCTTGGTTGTTGAACACATTTCACCTCTCAAAGGCTTCTTCCATTCAGAACTAAAGAAGCCTTTCAGATCAGAGGTGAAATGTCTGTGAGAACTAAGACGTAGACATTCTCTTCATATTATTCAGTCTCTTTCCATTACCATCACCTGGATGACATAGAATCTACACCAATTTATTTGGTGTCACATCACTGGTCAATTCCTCAATTGTTCTGAATTTGTTTGCTTGAATCTTTTCCAGTTTTTGCTCCCTAAATATTAGTTAACTGTCCATTTTATTTTATTAAAAAAATCATGCCACCAAATGCCAACATTCATTTCCCCATATACGCATATCAGATTTTGATCAGTGGCCACAGAAGCTGTGGATTCTTCCTCTCAGAACACATTTCCTGTTCGTAGCAGCTCCTCCCTGGGGAGTGACACTCATTCCAGTCTGGAGCAGAGCGCAGAATACACCTCCCACACAGCAGTGAAGCAGACTATACACCGGGGCCAAAGAGACTAGTACCTCATCTTTACTTAACCTGGTATGGACTAAGCTGCTCCCAGCAGGAAGTGGTGAGAGCAGCTGCTGTCACGGTGCAGCCATGGAAACCCCACCGCAACCCACAGTCGACACCCAACAGGTCTGACACTGCACTGGCACACATTCATCTCCTCTGGGTGGGCTGAATGATATATATCCTGGGTTTAAATGCAGGTGACAATGTGTTGTACAATCCTGCATGTAAAGGAGAGGTTGTGTAAGCACTGAGTTGTGAATAAGTCTAACATCAGTTAAGTAAGGCCATTAATTGAGTCATAAATCACAGCTAAATATACATTATAAAACCTACTAAATAAATTATCCAAACATTGCTCAGAGGTCAAAGCCAATTAAGACTATATTTCACAATAGAAAAGTAATTCTGAAGAGTTTCTGCATGCCACATGAATGCCCTTTTTGACTTTCAAAAGAGTCTGCTTCAGGCAAAGGTAATTCATGCCAGAGAAGAAGAAAAAGGAGCTTTTGTGCAGGGAGAAGAGCTCTGTGACTCACAGCCTGCTTTCTCTGCTTGTCACATACACACACACACACAGAAGCTTTTTTAACTGGGGCAGAAATCACTCATGCGCAGATCTATGCTCCATAATTTCACTGAAACTGGTTGGTTACAAGAAATCTTATGACTGATTGTATAAAATGTTTGGCACCAGGTTTTATTCATTCAGCCTTTGTCTGCTTCAACTTTATGTTTTTCTTTTCAAGGACATCGTTATGTGCCTGGCACTGGCATGGTTTAGGCCAAGGGATACGGATAAGCTGACATATTCAAATTCAAATCTACACCTGTTGATACATAAATGCAGAGAGAGATGAAAACTTAATCAGCTCCGAGCAGATTTACCGTAAAGCTGTGCCGCCCACTCTCTGCACAACTTTGCCTGCTTTAATGACAACATGCATCCATTAAACCTGGTAGGACTGAGATGAATGCTTGTTTGCTTGATCTTTTACATACCTCTATGCTCAAGGTTTTTCAGGAGAGAGAATGGAAAATTACATACGAATTGTAATAACAACTCCAGAATTCCAGAAAAACAAATAAGACTGTAAACTGTGTCCCCATGCTGCTACATTAATTCTCTTTTGTTTGTGTTGTTCTATGAGGTTGTTATCATTTTTAAGAGAAAACTCATGACTTTCTGTGGTAAAAATCTTCTTTTACTTGCCCGAGGTGTTAAACAGAAAATTAAAATGTTCAGCAAAAAAAGATACAGAGATGGAAAATTTCACAAGGTTGTAGAAAAAGTCAGGCTCCTCCAGGCACTCAGTAACGTTCTGACCTCAATGTAAATCCATCAATGCCATTTTCTTAATGAACTGATCTATGATTTACACCGTCAGTGGAGCTCGTTTCCGCTGCCGCCTCTCGCAAAGTGCTGACAGAGCCTCTGTGTAGTCGACAGACCTTTGTGTTACTGTGAGGAAGCTGATTTGTGTTATTTGTCTTAAATCCCCAATCCTGGTCTTACGCTTCCATACAGAATTAATTATGCATGATCAAAATGCCTCATACAGCATGTACTGTACAGTATTTACAGATGCTAAGTATAGAGATTGTTTTTTCAAATGTTGACATGAAGTAAAAAAGGATTTTGGAAGTAAAAAAGAGTTAACATTAAGACGGGTTAACTTTAACCAACCCTACAGGTCAGAGCTCTGAAACATGTGCGGCATAAAATAAACATCCTGAGGTTTTATGAGGCTTTATGAGGCAAATGCTGATCTCCTCTTTGTGTGTCTACGATGCACAGTCTCACATGTTTTAGCAAAATGAGATTAACAAGAAGGAAACAGGATTGTGAATGACAATAGTAAATAGATGCCTAATGAATATTGCAGGACGGGTTTCTGTCTCCTGTTTGAGCAAATTCCTGATAAATCTTCCAAAGCACAAAAGTAACAGTCTGTAAATGAAATGAGTGACACAATATATGACATGCACTCTTCGTTCACACACACACGACTTAATTATATAAACAACAAAACAGCTCAGTGTTTTTAGACAGAAAGCAAAGTTTCACCTTGTGGCATGAGACTGAGTTTGTGCAGTGCAGTCTTCTGCACATGCCAAGTGAGCAATGAATATACAACGGCCAATCACAAACTGGGGGTCCCACAATAATTTGACGGGGTTGCGAGATCATTAAAAAATAAATAAGTAAATAGCCTCTATTTTTCAAATAAATTTGAGATTTTTATTAGTCCTGGCTAAATTAATGTGTTAATGCAAAGAGATTTCTCTATGGAATTAACTGGAGTTAGTTTTTCAATGCATCAACGTTACGTTATTGAAATCCGAACGTGACATTATCTCGGTGAGAGAAGCTGCTTTTAGGCATGTAGGTGGCTTGTCACAGCTGCGACCATAACCCACCAAAAAACACTTTATCCTCCTGATTCATGAAGCCTCTGAAAGTTTTCAAGCCTTACATTCAGGGCAGTGATTCTCAACCTTGTTTTAGCCATGACCCCCGAGATAACATATGCTGGTGTTGCACCATCACCCCGCCCCACCAAGATAATGCCAAATTTGGACTTTTAATATGAGCAATAACTTAGGCAGTAATATTTTAAAGAACTAGTGCATTATTTGTATAGATTAATGTCTTTGCATTGACACATCAATTTTGATAGCCCTAATAAAAACAATAAATATACTGGAAAACTGCATATATTCTGTTACAATGACATGGAAACCCACCTGAAATTATCTTGGCACTGCCAGTTTGAGAAAGGCTGGTTTAGAGGTTGGCTGGAGGATAACACACTGAACCCATTAGCTGCCCCTCCCCCAAGGAAAGTAGACAATAAACCCATATGTGAGCATTATCTTCAGAAATATTAAAATTAAACAAAATTTTGTAAAATCAGGAATATTTGAAAGGCTCAAAGTAACCAACAAATATGTAGATAAATAAAGAAACAGCTCATTAGCCCCCCTTTGCTTGATATAAATGAAATACTTTAAAAGATGTCCTGGCACTGAAAAGAAAACGGAGGGCTGCAGGGCAGTCTTAAAATATCTTGAAATTCCTCCTTACCAACAGATTTGACAGCTGCTTGCAGGTTGCGGTCCAAAGAAGAGAAGTCATTAAGAGAAATTTACAAAGATATACTTAAAAACCCAAAAGACAACAGATAAGGAGCTTCAGGATGAATAAAAGTCTGGAGTTGTGGCTGAAGCTTTTACCATAAAGTTCTTTCTGGACCAAGTCGGAGCTCTCTGGATGAAGGCCAAGTAGTCTTCAGGAAAAAAAAAACATCTCACTTTCATCAAACCTGGTTTAGACTCATTGTGCCACAGAGCTGCTTGGCCTCTTGTTAAACAGGAGATGATATGAAAAGAAGGATGGGATCAGAGGAATGTGTCTCTGAGCTTCAGAGTTTCCTAACTTCTACCACCTTGAAGAAACGACAGCCGACAGGTAGAGAAAGCTTTAAGAGTGTTGTTTTTACTTAATTTTAGGATTTTAAAGCCCTTGTTTCTTTATGCTCTTGTTGCTTAGCTTAATTTTAATGTAAATGTGCATTTTTACATTATGGGTTCATTTGGATTTATTTCTGAAGATATTTTAAATCTGACCAGCAGTTGAAAGGAATGATTCAGCATGGGAAGTCTCCGGCTGATTCCCCCAAACCTGAGAGAAAATAATGTTAGAAACAGGTTCAAATGAATGGTGTTCTCAGAGTGGAGTACCATAAATAAAAATACGTAAATAATATAGCATAGAAAACCCCAGTTATTTATTTATTTATTTATTTATATGGGGCAGTGCATATTAATGAAATACAATGTATTATAATATGTCAGATTTAGCAAGATGCTAATTTCCATTAATCAACATGACAGAAATGACAGATTACAAAAAGTAGAATTTTTAATGAAGCTGTTTTACAGCATTTTATGAGAATCAAAAGACCAATATCAAACAAATACCAACCTCTTTCAAAAGTAAAATAAGTGTAAATTATAAACAACGTATATTTATACTGTAAGAATGCCTTGAAATTAAGTTTTATTCTACTCATATTTATGTAGATATGCTAAAAATATGTTTATACTATACAATATTTATACACAAAACTTCCTTGACAGTCAGAAAGTGGAAACTACTGACATATTGTGTTTGTAGGAGCATTTTTACTGTAAGTTTCCTCCCAACCTGTAGGGGGTGGTAGTGAGTCTGGTGTGCTGTCCGTGGCGTAGAGTAACCTGAAGTCATTATAAGGACTGGTGTTCCTATGATTCAGGTGTTGATAATTGAGAGAAGCAAACAGTTTTTCTATGGGTTGGTGCACAGTGAGAGTTTATGTTGTTAAGTATAAAAGGGTTGCTTAATGGAGAAAATGATGAATTGCAAACCAAATAAATGTGGAAATGATTTTACACTGAAACAAAGAGGAGTCATTAACTCAAATGAGTGCCTGTAGTAACAACACCAATCCGATGATCAACCAATAGCGCCTTATTTAATGCATATTTTTTCATTCCAGTTGCTTATGATTTAGAATTAATTACTTAAATCCTGTAAAACATACAGCTACAACTATTTAACTGTGTCATTAGTTTGTTAAAGCTTTTTTTTTAAACCTAAGAACTTTGAGAAATTGGTGAACCTCATTAAGAAACGTAAACTACTACAAAATTCAATGGCAGGGGCAAATATTCTTCTTTTATTAATTAGAAAGAAAGTATTTGAAGAGTATGCATGTTTTTCCAAGTTCCATTAATGTAAAAGTTTTCATGTTACAGCAACACTACTGAACGTGGGCGGATTTTCGCACTTTGGTGGCCTCTAACAAAGGCTAATTGGACAATATGATGCGATATGATATCACACACTTTATAGTCTTCATAGGGAAATTTGTCCTGGACTCGAATGCTGTTAACTGAGCTGCCTTGACAACATCAATATACCACATAACACAGCAATAAACCACTGTAATCTTCATCCAACCACACAGCAGAAATAAATAGATGAAGCAATGCCCATTTAGGATCATAACAAAGAAAAACGTCAAAGTAAAAAATAAAACATGATGTTGTTGCACGACCCCAAAGAGATATTGTACAATCCAAATGGCCTTAATGGACAATATTTACAAATAAAAAAAAAAAATGTTAAAAACAGGGACAATTGAACTTTTAAAATGGTTCAGTCTGCATTTTGGAACTTGACACCTTCAACCAGAAGACAAGGACTCAGGATAAAGAATGAGCTCTGGGCAAGATGCTCCAGTCCTCCCCATCACCTTCATGGCAGACTGTACCAGATGCAGAAGCTTAGCCTTTGCTTGTGCAGGGAGCTTCTTCTCCCCCAATGCCCGAGGGTCCAGCACCATCTCCTTTTTATTTTTTGTAATAATCACAAGATAATGCTCATCACACCACTGAACAAAATGATTAACTTCAGTGGAATACACTGGCTCTGTGTCCTTGTACAGCAGGCTGAGTACTGTAGTGTCATCAGAAAAGGTAAAAATCAGGTTACCTGGGTTCTTACTGGTGCAATCATTTGTATAAAGAGTTAAAAGGACTGGTGAGCTGACACAGCCCTGGGGTACACCTGCAATGATGGCCCTAAAACTAGAAAGAGTGTTGTTAATCCTGACATTTTGAGACATCCATCTTGCTTCCCCTGTCCCCTCTTTAAACTCTCTCCAGCCAGTAAAAGTCAGTCTAATGATGACTCTTGTCTTGTCACTTGCTGTGTGACTGTCTCTCTTTTTTTTCCTCGGTTCCTCAGATAATGTCCTCTTGCATTTCTTTGCTGAATCAGCCATGGTGTGCGTTACACAGCCAGTTTGTGGATTTCTATGGGCTCAATTTAATAATAATTTCTGAATTTTTTGTAAATCAAGTTTGTCACTCTGAGGGGTGATTTGTAAAAAAGAAAGAAAAATAGGTAGACGTGCTTTTGCAAACATCTGTACATGGATGCAAAGTTAAAAAGTGAAATTGCAGAATCTGATTTTTGGCCCAGTCTTTACACCTCTTTCTGATTGGATGATGACAAATCAAACTGTCCAATCAGGGAGCAGAGTGGTTTGTGAAATGGCACCCAAGTGCAACTACCTCCATGACAAAATGAATGTGATGATGTTTGTAACAATATCAGACAAAATGACGAAGGGTAGCTGGAGGAGGATAAGCTGTCAATAACAGCCGGGTGAAGGCAACAAAAAAAAAAAAAATCTGCATCTGCAACTTCAGAGTATTGCATGCAGGATTTTGCTTTGCATCTGTGAACAGATGTTTGCAAAAGAACTTCTATTTTTTCACAGATACATTTTTATTTTACAACCATACATTTACAAATTTCTCAGGCAGTTTTTTTTCCTGCAGGGTGAGAAAACTCATTTTACAAATTCAAACTTTGAAAATATTTGCAAAAATTAATTTACAGCCGCAAACCTTTTTGGCATCATAATTATCCCATAGATGTCCAGTTGTTGTCATGGCGTGGTGCCGTAAAGTGAAACACAGCTACCACATGAGGTTTTTCTGACTTGGATGCTGTAGGGTAATAACGGTTATGGGAATGTGTGTAATAGATGCCACAGTGCCATCTAAAACTGTCATGAGCACAGACTTTACACACAAAAACTTGATTTTATATTATCAGCTTTATTGTTGGTTACAGTTTGAAGTTACTTTGTAGTGGAAGATTGCATTTTTGCACCATTTTGCTCCAAATTTTAAGAAGAAGGATAAATAAACTGGTTCACTTGTCTCTTTTTTTTACTTCCAAATACACATTCAACAGAGCACACTCATCCATCACTCTGCATATTAAAAAGTACAAATGAATTCTAACCCATCCATTATCTATACCGCTTCATGAAGGGTCGTGGGGAAGCTGGATCCTAGCCCAGCATTTTAGGAGGTAAGAGGCAGGGTACAACCTGGACAGGACACCAGTCCATCACAGGGCCAACACAGAGATTAACAACCATTCACACTCAGGGAGAATTTAGAGTCATCAAATAACTTAACATGCATGTCTTTGCGAATCCATTTTCCTGAATTTGCTACCCCGATAAGGTTAAAAACCAAAGCCAAAGGGAGACCAGCATGATGTAAGCCAGCTAGAAACAATGCAAATATCAATTAAGCACTTGTCTAAGTTAAGCATGGGTGGTGCTGTGGTGGTCGGTGCCCAAAACAAATTCTGCTTAGGGCCCCATAAAAGCTCAAGCCGGCCCTAACTTATATTCTATTGGGTTGCAGGGAGCAATCTGTTGGATAAATGGACTAGAAAATAGAGTAAATTCAGAAGTGTTTGGTTTTCTCTCTGTTTTAAGAGACTGAATGAGCACACAACTGAGAAGACGAATAACACACTCATTTCCCCTGCATAGCTTCCTTTTTGAATGGCAAGTACAAGCTCAGGGCCAATATCAATAACTCCAGCTCCCCACTCATGCAATGCAGAGACAGAGAGCTGTGTGTTTTTATATAATATTGTCCTCTGGTCTGATTTTATAAGGTTTATTTCATTGATTGTTTGTTTTTCACCCACAGAAACACTGATAAATGTTAATGAATGTGCCCTATCTTTCCACAACACTATTAATTATTTTTGGGCTGTGGGTGGTGAGGTCACAATGTGAAATGGCAGTGCTCCAGTTTGTTTGATTGATTTCCCTAATAGACAGACAGCAGAATGAATTTTTATGCATTTGCATGTGTGTGTGTGTGTGTGTGTGAATAGCTGATACAGACGAACTGTGGTGAGGGGTGTAGAGGAAGTCCTAACTAAATTTGGAGATAATGACAGATGCTCTGCTGTCAAATGTCTCCAGAGAACCCTGCCTGGAAGGGGTGCATGACGTCTTTTGCACGTTTTGTTCTCACCTTAGCTGCTTCTTGTTGCGTTTCTTCATACCTTTGTGCATCTCAGGTGGCTTTGCCATCATGTCATCTCTCAAACACTCACAGCAAGAAGCAGTCAGACATGACTTCATGTTGCCTGTAAGAGTCTCTTGTATAAATGCTCCTGGCTGTCCACAATAGCTATAATTTCATGAAGAAGGAGAAGAGCTGTGTGTCTTTATCCAGCTAACCTGATTACAAGCCTCCACCTTCCCTTTGTGAACACAGTGTAATCTAGAAGCAACACCTGGGCCACTAGGCAATGCAAAATAGACGACACGCCAAAGTACTGGCACACCCCTGAAATGAATTAAATTGGGCTATTCAGGTCTGTCCTGACCTTGGGGAGATGTGCATACTGCTTACTGAATGCTGTTCTTTATGACAGAGCCCCTGTGAAATGTGTAACGTATGTTAATCCATCTCTGGAGGAGAGGCAGATTTTGAGGGGACAAAATTGTGGTGAGAAGTGTGAGCAAAGAAGGACAGATGGCAGAGAAGGGAAGGATGCTGGTTTAAAAAGGACAATGAAGGGGACCAAGAGGGGGGGAGACATCGACAAAGTGATAGAAAGGTGACAGAAAGGTGGAAAGACAAGGGCACATTCACACTACAGCTTTAAAGCCTCTCATTCTGTTCTTTTTTTTGTCACGTCATGTGTGACACAGACCGAATACTTTCTAGTCAATGTGATGCAAAGAATACCATGACTTCTACTCCGTTTGGTTTGGAATTTGAAACTTTGAAGCAGAGAAAATCTGGATGGAGGACATCAGGTTCTGATGCATGTTCAGCTTGACATCTTGCATGACAATAAGCAAAGAATGTCAGCTGACATGATGTTTCGCCTGCTCGACTTAGCTAGCATCAAAGCCGGAAAGTGTAACTTTTGAATGAATAAGGAGCACGTTTGTACTTGCAAATGAAAGCGGTACGCGTCTCCTCAAACATGGATCTACATGACAGGCTACAGCTGACATGATACTGATATACTGTGCCATGGGGAGAGAGGAAGAACAGACCAAGATTCAGCCACCTCTTCCATCTTTAAACAGAATTTACTTTTCTCTTCAGTAATAAAACACTCTGACTGGATTGTATTTCAGTTGTACATTTGTCAACTGGTGCTCTGTTTGTTGAAAGGAATTGATAAATGGTAGCACACACAGGTTGGGGACCACAGTTAACAAACAATATTGCCTGAGCTGATATGACCGTGTTGCTCTGGCTCAATTAGGGAAGAAAAAAAAGTATTTCAGAATATAACAACTCAAAGCATACACTATCTATCTTCAGTGAGGCTGCTGTGGATGTGGTATGATCAGAGGATTATAATGGCTGGTGTTTGCAAACTTTACAAAGATAAGGCTCAGAAACTGCCATAGTAATATCAGACGAGCCACATTACGTTTGCTCTAGACTCTAGACCAAATTATATATGTTTTAAGATCGATTACCACTGAAACCTCAGTTATTTAGTCACCTGCTAAACACACACACACACACACACACACACACACACACACACACACACACACACACACACACACACCAGCTTAATTCAAAGTCCAAACTTGCTTGTTACCCACTGGAAACACTGGCTGCATTATATAACAAGAAATAATCAAAAGAATCCAGAATTGTCAAGAAACTGGAATTCTATGTGAAGCAAAAAGAAGAAAACATTTAACTTTCACAACAACATCAACTGGCTTTCTAAGTCCCAAACAAAGATGATGCAACATGGTGTATTTTATCATCTTATGTTATATTATGTTATGTTATGTTATGTTATGTTATATTATGTTATGTTATGTTATGTTATGTTATATTATATTATATTATATTATATTATATTATATTATATTATAATGTGTTGTGTTGTGTGTATGTATTACCTGACAGAAGTATTTTTAATTGGAACTTGGAATAAAAGAAATTATTAGATTTTGAGCTGAACTCAGTCATTTCAAAGCTAAATTATTGATCAATTATGTTTTTTCTAAGAAAAAAAAAACACAACCTATATTTTTTAACAAAAATTTATAAAACTAATCATTTTCTTGTTTATATAAATTGTGATTACAAAATGTGATCATTGTGATTATAGTAAATTATAGAAATGTAGTTTATAGTAAATTAAAGTAAATTTATAGAAATAGAAATTCCCTCTAGAGGTGCTATATTGTCATTTTAAAGCTGCTTTTCATCTGAACAACATGAATGAATATTTTTTCTTAAAATCTGATATATAAATACATATCTAAAAAAGGGCAGACTTGTGTCTGAATTATGAATTTTTAGAAATACCTTTAAATGATTTTCTCTGATTGTTGAAATAAAATGACAAAATGATGTATCATTAAATTTCAACCACTGTCTCAATACAGAACAAATAAATTGTACACCTCAAGAAATCTCTGGAAATGAAAATTTTATACACACACACACACACACACGATCACTCTTCCTCATACACACATATACACACATATAGACACACAATATGATAATAAATAATGAATTAATATTGAATAATACAATAATTAGTCGTATTCTTAGTATTCTTTATTGAACATTGATTCTATTTTTATTTACTGTTTGCATGAAGCTCTAATCTTTCTTGGAAAGATCCCCTCAGAAGTGTGCAGCCAACAGCGTAAATGTAGACAAAAAGGTCTGATCTAAACACAGCAAAAAGCCCCGTCACATGACTCAGCTCACACCAGCCCTTCCTGTCTCCACCTATTGAGTGGGCTAGTGAAAGGCGCCTGGTCTGCAGCAGCAGCTGTGGGATCAGGTGGCTGTTCTTCCTAGGACCCAGGCAATACGATCCCATCCCACCGTCCTTCCTCCCTCATCTTTCCTACAACTCATCAGCATGCAAGCTGTTGCACACCGTTGGCCTGCCAGAGAGAATGAGGGAGAGGATACTCTGTAATCTATGACTGTCATGATGACTTTGAGGAGCCCAGTTGTCACCTCTCATTCCCGCTCACCTCACCCACTTCCCTACAGTCATAATCCTGGAGCTGTCAGCGAGCTGAGAGTTATTATCTGGGCAGGGAGAGGGCATTTTGTCATCGAGATGAAAAGTGGGCAAAGTGGGCAAAAAGAATATGAGCAACTGAGGCCTATAAACTTGTTTTATTGCGTTGCAGAGTGGTGCTTCCATGGAGCACATGCTTTTAATTAACGACAGCTCCACCCGGCCCTCGTACTTCTTTGTGCCAGGTCAGGTCTCCGGCAGAGCATCCATTGTGGAGACGAACAAATGAAGCAGTAGAAGTACAATCATGCATATTAGTACGCAAAACTTCTCAAAGAAATTTCAAGGATAAAAGCTTTTCTGTGTTGGGAAAATTGTGTTTTCTTTTAAATGGCAACTACTGAAAAATAGGAGTATTTCTATGGGACGTCTGTTAAACCTCAAGACAATTTTCTCAGTGTGATACAAGTTTAATTCCCTCAATGTTATCATTCTCTTTATAGACAGTACTCCATTACCAGAAACTAATTCTTCTGACAGCACAATGTAGAAAGCTTGTCAGAGGGAATATGAAATGTACAAAGGCTTCAGGTATGGAAAGCACAGACTGACATGAAAACCTTCACACAAACGACAAGAGGGCCAACTACATGAAAAATTGATGCAGCACTTAAAACCAAGATTAAAAAGGAAAAGAGGAAAACAAAAAGGAATTTTTTATAACTCATCATGAAGAACAGAGGAGGCGGCTTCACTCTTGAAATATAGATTTGTTGGATTTTCGACCTGGAATGACCATTGTGATGTACCTCTCAGCTGCGATGGTCCTTGATATTAGGTCATGTAATATGAATGTGACAGCACGAGGAGGAAGGAAGAGGTCCCTGCCCTCCGCTGTTTTATTAATCCTCTACATTCAATCCAAGTCTTTTGAACTGGGATCTTTTTTTAGACCATTTTTGTGGAAATGTATTAATAGCCAAAATGATATACAGAAAAAACAGGTGTGTTAACAAAGGCTCCGTCCCTTGCAGAGTGTCAGCAATAACTTCTCAAACAATTAGAAAAGTCAGTCACTGGTGGGTAGAGGTCTCTGGTGGCATAAGACTGAAGATTTATTGCTGCAAGAGGCTTCTTTTTAAGTGTTCAGACAGTTTGGTGCCTGGTGAGTGATATCAGAGATATCAATACTGAAATTAGACCCCCCCTCTCTCACTCTGACACACACACACACACACACACTCACACACACACACACACACACACACACACACACACACACACACACACACACACACACACACACACACACACACCCAACATGTACTTAGACCTTAAACTGTTCGCTCACCACTGTAAATGTTTCTGAAGCCAAACAGGGTTAATTTCCAGCTGAAATCCAAACAGAGATTTACACCCTTCCTACAACAAAATGGGTTAGTTAGTTAGTTAGTTAGTTAGTTAGTTAGTTAGTTAGTTACTTAGTTCGGATTCTTTATTTCAAATATAAAAATGAAGCAAAATAAACATACAAATAAACAAAAAACATCTAAAAACCAATAATTAGAATAAAAGAAAACCATAATGACACGATGTTAACAGCTCACATGAAAATCCAGGTCCTGTCATTCTAATAAGAATTTTAGTGATTGTTTGATGTTGGAAAGGGAGCAAGAGGAAGCTACTGCTTATGTAGTCCTAACCCCATTTACTACCCATTACTCTCCATGTATGTATTCTACACACAGTACTCTACATACATGAACACATATACATATACATATTAAATATACATAGTGTTAATGTACTGTGTCATATTTATAATTATTTATGCTGAAATGTCTGCTATATTCTTATATCTAAGGGACGGCGTGGCTCAGGGGGTAGAGTGGTCGTCCTGTAGCCCACGGGTTGCCGGTTCAAGCCCGACCAGGAGAGTTCATGTTGAGGTGTCCCTGAGCAAACCGAACCCCTGATGGGTTGTGGTTGAGCGCCTTGCATGGCAGCTTCCACCATCAGTGTGTGAATGTGTGTGTATTAAATGGTGAATGTGATATACATAAAAGCACCATACAGTATAAGTACAGATCATTTACCATAATTATACCTGTTAAACAGTCAACCAATAAAATATTTGACACTATGCCTACTCCATATACTGAATTTAAGGGATGAGTCTTATCTAACACCCCACATTTACAGTTTAATGGGGATAAAATAATATTTTTGCACCATCAAGTTGTTTCCAAAAATGCTGTCAGATGAAAACTGAAGCACAAAACATTGAATCCCAACTTAAAGACCACTTTGTCTTAGACTGTCTGGACTGTGTTGAAGATTTCACTCTTGCCAAATATAACTTTTGATTTGTACAAACTCATTTATTGCCTCATACACTGGATTTATGTTTCCATGTTTGAATAAATCAGTGCACCTACTTACATATTTAATGACAAAAATAAGTGAAATAAGAGGAGGTTCAAGTCATTGGCACACCTTTAAATGCTCACCTAGTTTTTATGAAATCACTTTGCAGCACCTTCTACGTTCGCAGTCATACATCAGCTGTTAATACATGTGTACAGAACCAGTTAAACATCTGGACACACACATGATGGGAGCATGTATACCCAAATGTTTAACTGTTGTAGACTTTTTACCTGTGGCGCTTTTTCGCTATTTACTCACAAATGGGCATTTTGGGGACTATGTCTTGCCTAATGAGGGGTGTAGTTGATTGATTTGTATTAAATTTCAGTACTTAGAACTACAATTGTCAAACATGGTGGTTGCCAAACTTTTCTGCAGGGCCCCCATTTTCCTCAACGACAACCTGCATCATTTCCCACTGGTACTTTGACAAATTTGTCCATGTTTAAAGGTCCCATATTATGCAAAATTCACTTTTTAATGGTTTTGGAACAGTCATACTGGTCCCCCCGCATGTGTAGGAGACCCGTAAGTGTGAAACTCTTTCAGGCGCTCTCTCTCCCCCCTGCTCCACCTCTAGGGAAGTAAGCGCTGAATTGAGCGAGTTTGAAAGCCTGTACGTTATGACGTCATAAGGGACAATAACCACTCCCCACAGAGCGATGGACCCGTCTACCGGCTCTCAAAGCCCGCCCTCTAAAAATCACCTAGCGCCCAGTGTTTTTCCCTCTTCGGCAACCCTCGTTAGCGGACATGGCTAAGCGACAGAAGCACTGTTCTGTTTGTGGCTGCATAAATGAACACGAAAACGTTTTTTTACTTCCATCCACTGAACCCACGAGGACTGAGTGGATTAATTTTATTTTTGGAGGAAATGTACCCGGAAAACTTCCAAAGGTTTTGCATGTCTGTGGCCAGCATTTCAAAGAGGACTGTTTCCACAACATGGGGGCATGGAAAGCAGGCTTCGCCAACCGTTTGAAGCTGAAGCCAGGTTCAATACCAACTGTCCGTGACACAGCTGGAGAGGTAAGAGCTGGCAGTTATTTTATCGTTTCGGCCTTATTAGTCTGATAGCTTGAAAATATATTAACCTGTCAATCACCTCATGACGGGCGATGCGATGGGCGGAGCCAACAGCTGAGCTGCTCCACCAGGGTTCCGCCCACCATAAACGGCACATTTCTGAAGCTGCTAAAAAGAGGGAGGTGAAGAGAAGCCGCTGCACTTAAACTGAGGGTCGATTTGTCCATACCATGGCGGAAATATTTCATTTAGATATTAATGAATGGTCTCAGATTGGGAATAAAGTGTATAATATGGGACCTTTAACTAATAGTGGAAAAATAAGTGTTATGTAGTCTTGCTGCTCCTACTTTAAATAAACAGCTGAGGCCACTGATTGGTGTAAAATCATACTGTGTGCATGGGAATCCTGAATCATGTTAACACCATTTTATTCCCTCAGATGCTAGCAGATAGAAAAGCATTTATCCAGCAGACAAAGCTGGAATGGTGATCATGTATTTTTAATGAGCTTGTGGTAAGATCAGACATCAAGAGGAACTAAACATCTCTGGGATATTTAGTTTCTCTTAAAGCCACAAATGAAATGAACAAATGTTTTGGGTTAAGAAATAAACAGCAGTGGTGGGAGTTTGGTGTGGGAGGAGGATGGAGGTTCAGCTGATTGTGACCTTTAGATGGTTTTATATAAAACAACAGGGGATCTGCTCATGTGGAGTTTTTTCTAATAGCTAAGCTTTATAATGGAGAGCGTTAGAAAGTGTAAGAAAACACAAGGTAGACTTATATGTCTGAATCTTCTTTAGGCTTTGCAGCAGGCATAAAGGTGTCATGCAAACCATTTCTTGTGGAATAAGAATAGTATTTATATTGGTTTGTTATCTGAAACATTTCAACAAGATAAAAAAAAAAAATAAATATAATGGAAGCTTTGCTTCATTTATTCTTGTGTCCAGATTAATTAATCATTTCCTTTCACTCATGTTCTTTTAGACTTAAAAAAAAAAGATTGAATATTAAAAATTTAGCCTGGCTGTTTAATAGAATTGTAGATATGGGATTAGAGATGAGGGTAAACTGAAGATATGAGCTCTTCAAACATAATCTTCTTTGTTTGAAACTGAAGTTGTATCCAAGCTGGTGATCCTTTTAAGATAAAACCTCCGGGACTAAAAAAGCAGAATTATGGCATTTCCTCAAACAACCATTACAAACGTAACTGCAGAAATAAACAGTTCATTTTATTGTTACTGTAATATTTTCTTAACAGTGCCGAATGTACAAGGTTAGAATTAATGCACATAGTTTAGTAGTCAAAATACATGATCAGGGTTTAAAAAGTACACATTTCTATAACTTTTATATTTTATTACCAATGGGTTGTAATTCCCACAACACACACTACTGACACAGCTCTTCACATTGCAGTCAGACAAAACATGATCATGATTCTGGAAAAGATTTCCACACAAAGATGCATGTGTAAAGATGTGTTTTCTTGTGAAAATGGGCTGCATCCCCAAGAATAAGCAATAAACAAACAACACAAATACACATTCATACACAGAAGTTTGTTCTGCCCATCATCACTGCTGTCTATCTTCAGCAAACCTTGCTAAACACTCTCACCTGAAACCTCCGACTGGGTCATGTATTTTGTGTGCCGGAGCGCCTTCATCTTCTTTAATTAGTTAATGGAATTGCTCTGCTGAGGATTACTGCTTGATGCCTTTGGATTGACAGGTGAGGTCAATCAAAGTGAATGCTGTGTGTAATGATTCACATCATGTTGTAACGGGCATCATGTTTTAATATCATGTTTCAGTTTACTGCTGCGGTAAATGAATGTGGACTCATTTTTTGCTGCTGTGCATGTACACTGAAAAACAACGAGTTCAGAACACAAACAGTAGAAAATGTCAAAGAATTTGCCTTTAAATTTTACTTTGCTTGACTCAACTCAAAAATGTATTTATTTAAAGTTGAAAATACTCAAAATCGCACAAATTGATTCACATTTCAAGATGAATTTGGGACCCAGAACGCCTTTGGTCCTGATCCGTGAATACAGGTGTAGCAACTGGCAGTTTACTTTATACATCATGTACTGAGGTGCATTTGTGATTAATTTGTCTTGGATTAAACAATGCAAACTGTTGCTAAGCCAGCGTGACTTCTCTATCAACATGAGCACAAAACATATAACCCTTTAAACAAAGGTTCTGTCGCTCTGCCCCAGGCTACACTTGCCAGTTTGCTTTGTTGTCAAGACAGAAAGGCACAAAAGAAAGCAGTGTACTTAGATGAAAAAGAAGAACATTGGAGATAACGTAAAACTCAGACAGACGCTGAGTAGCTGATAGCACTTTATTTACATCTCTGGAATACACATTTACACATCAAACATTAGTCTGATTTATTTAAAAGGCTGTGTTTTCATAAGATATCCTCAGTTGCCAACAGAGAGGGAAATAAAAACAGGAATCCTGTCTTCCAAGCATATTTGCACATGGCATGTATGCACGACATAGGAGCAGAATGAAGAATCCATATGAACAGGAGCAAACAGTGGCAAGTAAAATGCATGAAACACAAACGCAACACAATGTTTAGCTTTGATGCCACATCTGTTTTAGATAGGCATGGTGATTGAAGGCCATGGTGCTGCACTTTAAGCACATAAACAAACAAAAAAAAATCTTGTTCAGGTTTGTAAAGTTCCTGTCCTCGCACCCAGATTATCTTTGCCTGCGAGCAGATTTTCTCTGCTGCCTTTCTAAATGGCGTGCCTGTTGTACTGAGATATGTATTGTTCCATGCACAAGTAATGCTTCAGCTTTAACCCTTTTCTTTTCTTTAGGCTGTTGATGAAAACATTCCCCAAAACCTTGAAGATGCATTTGCTTCAGTTTGTGTTGGTTCGATACTTTTCCCCCCAAAATGTCCGCTTTTAACCAGGAAAGGACATGAGATACATCAGCTTATTAGTTCAGGATGCTTTTCTATGCTCCATTATTTAAAAAAAATGAAGTTCTGTCATGTTAATAAATACAATGAGATGTATTATGAATTACTTTTAGCAACTGAAAATCATCTGTACCGTGGAACAGATTATTCATTTGATCTTTCTGTTTATGGCTTCAAAATGTAAAGTATTATGCATCTAGCATTTACTCTGCTTATGTGACTCAGAAGTCTAAAAACTCTCCTTGTGTATTTCTCTTGTGATAAGTTGGGAACGTTTGTTTCTTTTCAGATTTTGATTCACTACCAAGGAAATATTTTGGCATCACACAGCAAAATGTGCAAACTTCTTATGTAAACTGCTTTTTTTGCCATAAAAAAAGGAAAATACTTGGTTAGTACTTGACAGTACAGTGTGTTTAAAACACATCATAGTGGGCATAATCTTTGCATTCAGGTCTTTAAAAGATAGAAAAAGTATGTTTAGAATCCTTAGCCAGAGGGAATAACTTCTGGCTCACATTGTGTGTGTGCATGAGCTTTATTTGTGGTGTTACAGAACGATCAATCAGGTTTTTCATGGAGCTGAGCTGCAGACATCAATGATTGGGCTCTAACAGCAAACACAAATAATCCTATATAATGTATGTCAGTGTAAAGAATCATCTCTGACATTTCACCCTGAATTCCCAGACTTATCAGCAAGGAACACATGAAGTGGGATAAGGTTTTTTACATGCCTGGCTGGCATCAAATCATGGGAGACAAAAAATCTTTGAGAAGACTACAGATCCATCTTATGATGGTACTCATGTATGTTAGTTACAGGAAAACATGCTTGGCGGCAATCGATCCTGAGCTAGTGGACCCGGAGGCAAAAATGTCTTTATTGTATTTCACCTAAACAGCCTTTGCATCTTACTTACAATATTGACAGCAGATATTCAGAGACAATGAGACACAGAGGGAGAGAGTCAGAGAAGCACTTACCCTTGTCTAATTTTTCTTCTAATCACTTTATCTGGCTTCTTCTTTCCGACATCTGCATTGAATAGGAAACACACGCTTTTCCATGAAACAAAAACAATGAAAATTAATTTATTTTTACACCACTTATAATTTCCACCAGTTTGTTTGTTTGGCACAATTTATGTAGAAGACAACTGAAAGCTCTTTACATAAGACATTAAAAGCATCACAGCGAGGTGAAGAGAAAGCGTTAAAGAATGAAAGAGACAAAATAGAAACAGAAGAAGCTAAAACTGAAGGAAAAGGACAACAGAATACGTACAGTGAGGTCAGTGATGTGTGGTGAGGTTCATGGCTGGTGAGGCATTGATTTACAACTGTAAAAACTAAGAAGAACATCTCATTTCAATACTCATTCAACAGCATTTAACTACTGGTAATGCCTCATATCCCATCAGCATTCCTCTTTCAATTACACTCACACAACCACTGTTACCAACTCTTCAGAGAAAAGAGTAGCTATTGGCTGTCCTAAAAGTCGCTATAAGTCACTAAATGACATCATCATCTAATGTGCATAATGGCCTGGTACATATAGCTGTAATGGAGGCTGCTGTGGAGAGGAATGTCGTGGGAAAGGCAAAAATTGACAAAAACACAAGCTAAAAAGGTTTAAAAAAGCAACACTAATAAAAATAAAACAAATTCTTTGGTTAATTTCTTCTCTTGTTATAGTTTAATTTTATTAAGTGTACGCTGTTTTCTAATTAGGAGACTGCAACGTTTCACAACACTTAACTTTCTAAATGTTTTTCTTCTACATTCTTTAATATTATTATTAATATATAATTATTATTATTATTATTAATAATATAATTAATTATTAATTATTAATATCTGACGGTAAACCAGCGTGGGATCATCCAGCAGCGGCTTTGTACATTTCATTTTCAGCCTGGTCATGAAACAGAGGTGATCATCTCCTGCTCTGAATGCAGCTGGAAGCTGCTGCTGCAAGAGGACCAAGCCTCTTCTGATTGCTTTTGGACAGGGGAGGGGCCTGCGCAGCACACATTTCTCATTGAGAAGAATAAACTATAATATACGTCAGTCTCCAACAGTCTCCGATACTACCAGAAAAAGTCACTAGATTTGTCGCTATTCGCTTAAAAAAAAAAAAAAAAAAAAAAAAAACCGTGTTGGTGTGTGAGTGCGCCCCCTTGAGGAGAGAAGAGAGTCATGGTGTATAACAAATGTTTCTGTAAAGTTCATATTGACGATATGCTGAGGAACAGAAACGGCACGTGTCATGCAACCCAGTTTGTATTGGATCACGCAGTGAGAGTTGGTTTCTGCCCTATATTTGATCGGGAAATACTCAAATTCATCAATTTTTACTTAATAAACTGTCAAAAACGTATTGGAGTCATACTCAAAATGCATTTTAACACAGATCAGTGTAAAATATTAACATATTATTAGTAGGGCTGTCAAAAATAACACGTTAGCAGTAGTAACTAATTTATGTAATTATCTGCATTAAAAATATTAACACAATTAATAAAATCATATTATTTATTTTTTATTATTTTTACTTATTTTATTTATTTATTTACTTATTTATTTATTATTTAATTGTTTCTCCGTTATTACGGCGGGACATGGAGGAGGCCTGAGGCACGATGGAAAAGATGGGCCTGATGACTCTATGGATGTATTTGAGACTAAAAAGAACATTGATGAAACAACACATGGGCGTTGCCCCCGTGGAGGATGATTGTGTTTAACACCCACACTTTTCGCGTTAAGAAGGTTCCACACCAGCGTGTGCACAAACATGGCTGGTCTAGTGGCTCTCTGGTCCTGTCTATCTCCACCTCCTGTTGTTCCATGAATCATGATGGCTGTTGGTGATCAGCTGATCGGCTTTTCTGTCGCTAGCACCGTCTCTCTTGTAGCATTTGTTTATTGTTCAGGTGAGGAGGAGGAAGCTAGCGGTTCATGGTTCATACCAGCACATATTCACCCCAAAGTATTGCTTTTGGCAGGATCTTTCTCAACTCAGTAGCTGACAGGTGGTAGAAAGGATTTATAATTCAGCTATGCAGGGGCGGGTCTAGAAAAATTTTGAAGGGGGCCAGGCAGGAGCACTGGCCAGGAAAAAGGGGGGCGCAAATGAGACCTTTGTGTTTTTAGCCAGATCATTAGTTTAATCAGTTTCTTCATCAGTATCAGCTGTTGAACTTTATTTGTCAACATCTGGTGGTTTTATGACCGATATTATCACCATGTGATCACATGTAGATGGTTGGTGAGATGATGCGGTAAGAACTCTGCATTATGATCTAGAACAGGGCTACTCATTTTGGTCCTACAAGGGTCGCATTCTGGCAGACTTTCCATGCATCCCTGTTGCAACACCAGACTTAAATGAATGAGTCATTGTGCTGAACTTGATAGGCTGTTAGATCCATTTAATTTGATTCAGGTGTGTTGAAGCAGGGGTGCATGGAAAAGCTGCTGGAATGTGCCCCTCATAGGACCAAATATCCCTGATCTAGAACATGGCAGAGATGATTCAGAACAACATATTACATTACATGTTGCATTTAATGATCCTTGGACATCTGACGTTTACCCAAAGGAAGGTCAGTTAAGACTAAATGTTTGTATGCATTGTAAATATTTGCTCGTTACTACCTTTGTACCATCCGATTGGCTCCACTGAATGAGCTCAGAAGAAGAATGAAACATTTACTGCACAGTTGCCATAAATGGCTGACTTTGTCATGATCACATTAAACTGGGTCAGACCCACTGTAAACATCACGGTTTTACTGGGTCTGTTGTTGTAGAGAAGCACAGCTGTTGCTAATTTAGGAATATAAGGAGTTTTTATTGGGCCTGCAGTATTGGATCTAAATTAATCAAAATATTCAGTTTTGGTTATTCAATTTTTTTAAAAGTTTCAAATTATTATTTTCAGTACCCACCTTGCAGAGTTATTTCAAGCCCTTAAAAAAAATATATATATGTATGTATATATAAAGAAAAACTCTATCTTGGTAAAAAGCTGTGGCAAATAAAAATTTTCAGACCTGATTTAAAAGAACTAAAACTTGAATCAAACTTCAGATTTTCTGCATGTTTGTTTGCGACATTAGGAGCCTTGAAACGCTGGTTCTCTTTCTTCAGTTTTTAACTCTTGAGATGGAAAGAAACTTTTCTCAGAAGATCTTAAAAGTCTTGGTGGCTCATATTTTACCAACATATCAAGTATATATTTTGGGCCACAACCATTCAGAGCCTTTTGCAGCAGTAGCAGCATTTTAAAATTAATTCTTTGGTGCACAGGAAGCCAGTGTAGAAATATGAATACCAAACAAATTCTAAAATTTTAGTTGAGACAGTCATATAAATTCTAAAGAGAAGGATCGGGAGACTGAGCTAACAAAGGTTTTATTGCAACAGATCCAAATATATCCAGGCGATATGTTGCCAAATATGCAGGACCTATTTATGTCAGTGAGCATCAGTGCATCCCACTTACAGACAGAAAGTGCTGCTTCCACTCTTCAGCACAGCCTGCGTGCCATATACATGGAGAAGACAGCTGTATAGTTCAGAGAGCTGCATCCACCTTTTAACTCAGATAATACGGCCACATTACACTATGAAAGAGGATTTCTATCCCCAAGGCTGGAAGACACAATATGTAATGACCGATTCAAATGGCCCATGACTGAGTTAGGAGTAACCGAGTCTCCAAGGCAGGCAAGAATCTACTGAGTAGAGTTTATAATGTGTAAATCATTTAATTATTTCTCGATGATTACATGAAAGAAAAAAATGTAAAGTTTCCAACTTTTATTTGTTGTAAGACAGAAAAGTTTGGTGTTGTCTTGTTGGCTTATAGATGCTGAAGTGTTTGCTGAGGAAAGAGGGAGGAGATAGTGAGACTGATGGAGGATGGGGAGAACGGATTTTGTGCCGACTCTGTATGGTTCCTCACAGGTGTGATAATACAGGGAGTTCAGGCTGTGCTGCTCGATGTTAACCACTGTTGGCAAAGAGGGGGTGTGACTCCTCCCATTCAGGCTCTGGAGCCCGGGGCCTCCCAGGAGGCAGCGGCTGATTGAAATGGAAATTCAGGAAGTCATGCTTCAGAGGGAGGAAGTGTCTCGCTCTGCCTGCCAGTCAGTGTGTCATGTTCATCCTGCGGTGCTTTATTACAGTCACTTTCTGTTCACATTAAAGCATAATCATTCATGCTACATAATTACTTTCAAGTTCTTCAGCTCTGAAATCCATGTGCAAACTCAGAAAATGACACATGCAGATTATTTGACAGATATTTTCAACTTCAAATAAAAAAGTTCATTTTTTGGTTTGACAGACTCCTAAAAATATAATTTAAAAGACTTTCTGTTGATCCATCATAGAGAGCTTCGATAAGATAATGGAAATAATTTCATTGTTAATTCAGAGCAGGTGAATTGTTAGTTATTAAAACCAATGTTTTTATAGCACGGAAAATGGGCAAAAATAAGAATATTAATAGCTTCAGTAGAGGCATTTTTGTCCTGGCTTAGCACTGAGTAGCATCTCCAAACCAGCAGGTCTGCCTACAAAGACTAGGGGCAAATATGATTGTTACGAGAACCAGCAATGAGCCATGAAAAGCATGTACAACCCACGTCCGGTCCTACAGAGGAGCAACCGGGTCACATATTGCTAAAAAGATTAACACCTACAATGATAAAAAAATCATTTAAGACAAAATGCTCACTCAATTAAGAGATTGCAAAACTACACACAAGTTAGAGTAGGCATGCAGACACCTGCACCACCAAAAGTACGCAGAACTGGTGAAAACTGGCAATGGACCAATGGAAGAAAGTGGCCTGTTGCATTTACATAACTGTTGATAAGTTGATAAACTCCACGAAGCTCTCCAGCATATTCCCAACAATAAAGCCCCACGTCCAGATGGTCCAGTTCCACATGGTCCAGTTCCACATGGTCCAGATCCACATGGTCCAGGTCCACATAGTTATTCAGCAGAATACTGCAAAGAATTCTGGACAACGCTGGCACCCACTTTCTACAATATGATATTAGAAATAAAGGGAAAACATTATTACCTTCAAATATGAACTTAGCTAATATTACTCTACTATTAAAACCAGGAAAAGACACTTCCTGTTACCATCCAGTTACCATTAATGTAGATCCTAAAATAATCAGCAAAGCTCTCGCCAGAAGGATAGAAAAAAATAACATGTCTAAAAATAGACATTCCTCTACTAACACGCAGAATAATTATTATAATAGATTATTCTACCCTACATAATCTGGAATCCACACTCATTTCTTTACATGCAGAAAAGGCATTTGAACGAGTAAACTGAAAATTTCTTATTTGCAACGTTAAACATATTTGGGTTTGGGTCATCTTTCAAAGACTGGATGAAAATATTCTATAACAACCCAAATGCATGTGTGAAGACCAATGATCAAACTTCTCCAAACTTCTGTTTGCAGAGAGGCACCAGGTAGGGCCGCCCTAGTCTGCCTCCAGCCTCCTTAGAGGTGTGGTCACATCTGCATGATCACACTCATCTCCGATCCCTCCTCATTCCTCATCCTCTGCATGCTGACACAGTCACTAAGTCGTTCACTCAACTTTGGTTGTTGATGTGATACACGTTTGTTTTATAATTTTTTTAAAATATATTATATCAGCATCTTACAGTAAAAGCCAAACAAGTTACACCACCACTGGGGGACGTCCCATCCTGAACATAAAGAAAAAGCCATTGATAAGAAATAAACTTTTCAACTGTGTGAGTTTTTTTTTTTTTTACTAAAGCAGCACCTGTCTCGTCAGCTCACCTCATATAAAGTAGTGTGCAGAGTTTTCTGGTCTAAAAAGCCTTGCACTGTAGTGGAGGAATTAGTACCTCCCTCTGCTACTGACATGGATTTAACTATAAATGATGAAGCAGCCAGTAAACTTAAGACTACTTCTCTGGCAAACAGTACTATTTTACGGCGCACTTCTTTGTACATTTCATTGTGTTAGGGTGCATGTGGTTGTGGTGGAGGGATGGGGGCCTCCACATTGTTGTCGATTAAAAGGGGGAGAAAAAGTTTGGGAAACACTGCTTTATGGTGAAGTCACTAGATAGTGCTGGAGATGTGTTGGCTTCATGCTGCTGTTAGCTAGTTTCTCCCTACATAAGAAACATAATGCCTTATCCCAATAAGAGCATTTTCACCTAAAAACCGACAGGATTTTACCATCTCTATTTTCACCTTCTTTTTAAACAGCTTTGCTACTACATGTTACAACCCCTACGGAGTCCAGGGGAAAAGGGGTGGCAACACAAATGGTCTGAGATGAATACTTACAATAAAAGCAAATTACAATATGTGTTAATATAAAGCAAAGGAATCATTCAGCAAATAAATGAAAAAAAGGTTTTGCAAAGTCCATGTACTAAATAACAATCAACATGAAGTGCCCTGTGACAGGAGTTAAAAGCCCACAATGGCAGGTAGCAAAATATTAAGGAAACAAAGGACACAGATCTTTAACTCCACAGCAAACAAAGCTCCAATAAAAGACAAAGATCTGTAATGCAACAATAAGCAAGTTTCAAGACAGCAAAACCAAGTTCTCAGAGGCAAGCTGGGCAGTAATCGCACTCAAATGTTAGCTACGATGGCAAACTGTGCTCCAACCTGACACAGCTGCCCAGAATGAAGGTGATCAGGAGCTTATATAGTGAGGAGTCTTCATGACTGGCCAGTCACAGAGGAGACGGAGCCGGACGCAGCCAATCCTGGAGAAGGAGGGCGGAGCCGCAGACACAGGCCAATCCCCTGTAAGTACTGGCACAGTCTCATTTACATACAAGCCCATCAAGCCGACAGGCCTTGGGCTGTCACACTACACTTCAACCATATTTCAAGTTTTTGTGATAACAGCCCAGATAGCAGACACATTTGGGCCAAATGTGGGCTACTTTTGGCACTTCTGGCTCAGTTATGGCACTGGCGAATGTGTTGAGGGCCGCATTTGGTGGGGATGTGGATGGGTTTCAGCAGCACATTCACATAGCGTCAGCACTATCAGTCAAGACCAAATATGGGCCAAACAAAACTTCAGATGTAGGCTTTATCTGGACAAAACCTTTTTTGAAGTAATGTTATTTATTATGGGCCAGAATGTGTCAAAAAACCTGGTATGTAGGTGACCTGGGTTTGTTACAATGAATTAACCTGAATACTGATTATAAATTTTAGTTTACAAAGGTTACATTTATATTTATTACACTTATATCAAAATCTACATGAACGCTGTTTTTGTTATTTTTCTATTTGAGAAACAGTGTTTTAAATCAGTGGTTTTCAAACTTTTTGAGCCACAACCCCCAAGATAACATATGTGTTTTTTTACAATGATCTGGTGACCCCCTGAAATTATCTTAAGACCCCCATGGGGGTCAGGAATCCCAGTTTGAGAACCACTTTTTTTATATGGTGCCTTGACAAGGGTCACCTTACTTAAACACCATAACAGTTCATGTGGGGGTGTGAACTGATAGTTGTGGCATTACTGAACAGGATGAATATACAAAGTGTTTAAGGTGTAACTCCAAATTCCACAGATGTCAATCAGACAGAACATCTATGGAATGTTCTGGAAAAATTAGTCTAATCCATAGAGGCTGCATGGCAAATTACAGAGATGAAAATACCAGCTGCTCAAGTGCTGGTGACTGATACCGCAGGACACCTTCAGATGAATTGCTGAGTGCACTTATCAACCAGCCAGAGCTGTTTTAATGTCATGGCTGATCGGTTTAAATCAGAATATGTAAATCTTTGACTTATGCTACCCTAACCCTCGATGCAACAAAGCAGCGGTTTGCTAGCAAGAGATCTGACAGTGCAGCCTCAATACAATGATTTCAGTCTGTGTGTTTGAAAAGGTCATTCATGATGGGCACAACCCCCTTTGGTCAAAACGCCAATATCTCTTCACAGGGCAAGCAGGTCTAAGCCAATCCCTGCTGTGCCTCTTGGTCAAACCCTGATGGGTTTCATATTACAAACAATTCCACACAAAATCTAAAAAAAAAACCCCAAAAAAATAGAAAAAGAAAAATCTCCTTTCATTTGCTCTGTTACAGACAAGAAGCTGGAATGAGGAGAGGAAAATGTTGCTTCATATATATGCAAAGATGTGCAGGTATGCAAGCTCATTACCACAGAGAACGAATTACACCTCCTGTTTAAAATGAAGCAGTGAATAAACTCAACAAGTGATTTTAAAGAGAGGATGCAGTTACTGCAGATCAAGCGTTTCAGCACTGGACACCCACTGATTGATGATTACTGTTTTATGTCTGTGTGCTGAGAGATCCTAACTGAAAAAGGGTAGAAAGCTTTAATCCTCTAGGGACTGGAGTTTTTAAAGTTTATGTGGCACACTTTTAATTTCGTATGGTGGCATCACAGATTGGCAGCCGTATTAGATTCTATAACTTTCACTATGAACTATTGATTGACTGACTGAAGTTTTATTTGAACAAAAGACTCATTTAAAACTGGAAAACAAAAGGAATATACAAAGAAAGGAAAAGTTAAAAACAAAACTCTTTGTCCAAAGGGAGTGGGAAGAAGCCAGAGCTTATTCAGTCCCACCCCCTTAACCACACACCATTAACTGCCTCATATGTATTTCTTATTAACAATAACAATTACAATAATAATGTTATCATCAGTAATAGGAACAATACTCATGTATTTAATAACCATAATGATAATGCATATATTAACAACAACAACAATAATAAAAATAATAAGATTACTGAAAATCACCATCTCTCATTTTTATACTTCTGGATGACTATTTTCTTCTGTGATGATTTATTTAACTGTATATTTGGACATTGTCTGTGTTTGTCCCCCAGTCCATTCCACTTTATCTCCACATACAGACACACAAAAATCTTCCCTGTGGTTCTCACCATGTGCATTTTGAATGTTGCATTTCCCCATCACACACACACACACACACACTTCTCAGGCTGAAAAGACTTTGGACGTTGAGTGGTAGCAAATGCTTGCTAACTGAAACATGATCTGTGCTGTAAGATAATGAACCAGGTCCTGAAGTTTAAGTAACTTTGCTTGTAAAAACAGAGAATAAAGATAAAGATACCTGACTTCGTGTATGATACAGACTTGTACTTTTTTGCGATATTGACAGTGAGTAAAGTGCATTTTTAGAATTGTTTCCCCATCTCTCTATATAGTAGGTGAAATATAGAAGAACTAATGAGCAATACAGACTTTGGAGTGTAATCTAAAAGCTGCTTTATTTTCTTTATGATTGAGATGTTTTTTACTAATTTGTTTTGTATGTGTCTGATGTGGGGCTTCCAACTCAATTTATCATCTAGTATCACACCCAGGACTTTCATTTCCTTTACTAGTTTACTAATTATATTATCTTTTATTTAAATATTTATCATCATTTTAAAATGGCCAAATATTATTACTGTAGCTTTCTTTATATTCAGCCATCATTTATCGTTCATGTTTCTAATGTGTCAGGAAACTGTGTGTGAGGACCCAAGTGCAGGCAGAAAAGTGTAATGGAAAATTTACACAGAACCCTTATATTCTGTAGACTACACTTTGCATTGTTAAAGCTTGGCTTATGTTTTACTTAGGGAGGAGAATGACTGTGTACCCAGATAAGGATTTAGTGAGCTCCCCTTCCCCCTTTTCTTTTCTTCCTTGTACCAGGCCATGAGGGGTTTACTACAATGACCTTCGACCTCGATGTTATCAGCTCAGGCTCTGGCTATATTAAACAGAGCACACATGTATCTCTTCAGACTCACTTAGCAGATCTTTCTGACTGTGTGACTCTCATTGCTGATCAGCTCTTAATTAAATACTTTGTTTGATTCTCACTTAGTGTGTGATCTTTGATAAATAAAATTCCACTACAAAAGGCAGGAGGCAGACCGGTGCACACAAAAGGTTTTAATAAAGTCAAACTTAATATAAAAAAAGACTCCAGTGACACAACTGACATAGCCTGGACTTATTTAACAGCAAGCAAAGTAGCAAACAGAAGTGATGAACTGGCAAAGGAGGAACTGAAACCAATGGACTTAAATACGCTGAAGGATAAGCAAGGCACAGGTCAGGTGAATGAGCTAATGAGACCAGGTGCACTAATGAGCAGAAACCAAAAAAACCAAGAACATAAACCATGAACATAACAAAAAAACAAACACATGAAACAAGAACATAAACCGTGAATTATGATATAACTGATTTAATTAATTATTTATAATATTAATTATGCCACTATTATCAATTCCAGAATCAAAAACATTAGTTTCATCAGCAAACAGTATTAATTTCAGTAATTTGGATATTGGAAATATGGCATTTATATACATATGTTAAATACTTTAGGACCCAATGCTGACCCCTGGGGGACCCCACAAGCAATCTCCATACATTCAGACATTTATTCACCCAAACTGTTGTCTCTCAGACAGATAACTGGTGATCCGGTCCAGTGCTGCTACCCTGATACCATACAGCTGCAGTTTCTTACTGCGTATTAAATGATCTATTGTATCGAAAGCTTTCTTAAAGTCTTTAAATATACAAAGTGCACGTTTTCCTTGATCTAATGCATTTATTATTTCTTTCTCTCCTGCCATCATTGGCAGTGACATACTTTTTGCTCTATATTCGTACTGATTGGTTTAGTATTTCATATTTATTTAGGAAGTTTTCTAATCTGTTGTCAAAAAGATTTTTCAGGATTTCTTGAAAATTGTGGGAGGAGTGAGACTGGTGTTTAGTTTTTATTTAAATGTCTACTACCTTGCATAAATAATGATATTACTTTTGCTGTTTTAATTTTTTGTGGACTATGATAGTCTTGATACCAAGGCTAATATCGGTATGTTTTGATACCAACATGATGAGGGGTAAAAAGCCAGAGTATGCGAATGAGAGCCAACCAAAAGGAGGTTTTGCTTATGCTTCACTAATTTGGACAGTTGACTTTATTTTTACTGTACACTCAAGCTCAAGGAAATATAATAGAAAGTGGTAAAAGCACAAAACCAATTAAGAATAATAGACAACACGGAAAGTAAACGTATAAAACACATTAAAAACAAAATACTACAAGCCAAAGGCTTTAAAACAAAAAAGAGGTCTTAAGTTTGGCCTTGAATAGAGGCAGATCAATGTGTAGCTTGTGGGGAAGAGTATTCTAAAATGTCGTACCTGCCACTTAAAAGGACCGATCCCCCCCATTGCTTGCAGCTGGACCGAAGCACCTCTAACAGATTTTGACCAGCAGAACATAAAGCTCTGCTAGGCTGGTGGATTTTCAGCTGTTCTAAAAAGTAATGAGGTGTGAAACCATCCAGTGCTTCAAAAACAAACAGCAACAATTTGTATTGTATCCTGAACTGAACCTGGAGCCAGTGTAGAGTTAACAGGATGGTAGTGATATGTTCACACATCGAAGTGCTGGTTAGGAGACAAGGGGCAGAATATGGTACAAACTATTAATGTGAGATGCAAGATTAAATGATACCAACGTATAAAGCACTGCAGTAGTCTGAAGCTCACAAAGGCATGGATGGCCTTCTCCATATCACTGTGGCTATGGAAAGGCTTTACTTTGAACAATAGACGAAGCTGAAAGAAACTTGTTTTCACAACAGCATCCCCTGATTGTCCAATTTCAAGTGAAAGTCCAATTTTACCCCCCCAGATTTTAACCACCTGATGGAAGTGGGGAACCAAAAGACTTAGACTGGAAACAGCAGTATCTGGCTTATTAGAAGCATCAAACAAAATCCATTCTGTTTTGTCATTATTTAGCTGGTGGAAGTTTTGAGAGAGCCAGTGTTAAATGTCCTTAGCAGCCATCAATGGAGTTTAAACTAAGTAGAGTGACTGGCAGATAGATTTACAGGTCATCTGCATACAGGTAAAAAGGCAAATTATGGTGTTCAATAATCATTTCTAAAGGCAACATGCATAATGAGAAGACCACAGGTCCTTGAACAGGTCTTTGTGGCACACCAGAGGTCAACGGAGTTGAAGAGGAGGACAAGTCACCTATCATGACAAAAAAAAGACCTGTCTATTAAATTTAAACCAGTCAAGTACTATTCCCTGACAACAAGACAATATCAGTCTGTACCTGAGTAGTGCAGATTCAGTACTGTGACGGGATCTGAAACCAGACTGGATTTTTTAATGTTGTTATTTTCTAGAAAAGATTATAATTGGATAAAATCAGTCTTCTCTAGAACTTTGGACAAAAATAAGAAATGAAAGACTGACCTAAAACTGCAGGATTTAAACCAGTTTTTTAAAGAAGAGTCCGGACTCACAAGAGATGGGACAGAAGAGATGGGACAGTGCCTGAGCTTCAGCCGCTATTGGTCAGAAGTCATGGACCAAAGGTGTCAAAGGACTGTTTGAGTATCTTGGATGAAATAAAGTCCAGAGGGCAGCTGGCGGGTCTCAGCTGATGAGCCACAGCAAAAAGTTGCCCTAGCAACACTGGCTCAAACTGATTGAAGACAGCAGAGGCCACTGGAGGAGCACATACCTGAACAGCGCTGTATGTAGAGTATGTTCTGTCTAACAAAGCCTATTTTGTTAATAAAACAGTTTAGGAAATCAATACAGGCAGACTGTGTTTTCAGAACATCAACAGAAGGATTAATGGCAGAATTAATGGTGTTAAATAAAACTCTTGGCCGGTTATAACTGGTGGAAATTATATTAGAAAGATACTGAGACTTGGCCTGCCCAACAGTATTTTGATACTCATGGAGAAAGTCTCTTAGTATGCCCAGAGACACGGGAAGCCTGTCCTTCCACCTGCATTCTGCCTGTCTGCATCACCGTCTGATGGCCTGGGTGGTATCATTAAGCCAGGGGTCCGGCCTAATTTTAGTAGACAACCATTTTAGAGGTGCTATAGAGGCCAAGATCTTTCTGCAGGTGTAATGGAAAATATAATAAATTCTTCAGGACAATGAAGAAAGACCAGCCCTTCACTTAGATATAATTCAGTGCTTCTAAAGGCAGCAGCTAACTGCACTGCTGTGGAGAGGGTGATAGAGCAACGAAGACATGCCGGAAGCGTTTGACCACAGGGGGAGGCGCAATCAAGTCAAATATGATTGGGAGATGATATTAATTACATGTGTGCTACATCTATGTAATAGATACCGAAATAATTAAGTAAGTAAGTAGTGTATGACCATGTCTGTGTGTGGGCCCGATCAAGGCTAAAGGAGCCCAAAGGCCTTAGAAACCCATTTGCCAGTCTGCTGAAAGGACAACTTTTTATATTACAAAAATGCTTGAAATGAAATTCCTCAGTTTTGCCATTCAGTTTATTAATAAAATGTTTTACTTTACAAAAAGCTTTGTACTGTGTTTTATTATGATCATAACCACAATCAATAACTAAAGGCAAAATCCCTAAATGATAGTGAAATTTCAAGCAAAAAGCATCGGTATTGGTACGATATTTGTCCTGGATTTATTTGGTATTGGTTCAATGGCAAAATTTGCAGTATCGCTCAAAAGGGGTGTAGTATTTTCCTTTTAGAGCCAGCTTTAAATAAAGTTTATTTCAGTCAGAAAGTTTTGGTTATTTACCTGTAGTGCCACATATGATGTGAAATAATTTTAAAACAAACACAAATCTGCGCATCCAGATCAATCAATCAATCAATCAGTCTTTATTTATAGAGCACTTTTCATACATAAATGCAGCCCAAAGTGCTTTCCATGGTTAAAACAATGCCCCCCCCCCCCACACACACACACATAAACACACACACAACTCCCTCCCTCCCCGCGTCCTCTCACATACCAGTATGTACAAGCAGGCATACACATACACATACACACACACATACTTGCACATAATAAAAGACTAATGTGAGGTTGAGCACAGATGAGCCAGGTAAGGAAACACTATCACAGGGAGCCGTCTGCACCGGGAGCTGTTCACAGGTAATACATTTACCTAATGTCATTCTGATGCTGACTTTAAGCTGATGGTAAAATTTTAGTCTCTGAGTGACAAATAAAAACAGATGGACATTAGGTCAAAGAATCCATCAGGTAATGAGGTTAAAAAAATGAAAGAAAGAAGAAGAAGAGGAAAAATGAACAAAGGTTTGGAGGAAAAATATTATGAATACTATTTATCTAGTATCATGCATGTAATTAAATAGCCTAACCTGAGTTATTGTTTTCTAGCCTCTTGTTATGTTGCTATTTATTCACAGGAACAATGTAGTCAGTTTTCAGTCTTTCTGAACTGAAGTTATTTACATGACATGTTGCCTCAATTTAAAACGGTTTTAAGTTCACATATCAGTCCGTGTATTTGATCAAGCTGACATCCTGTGCTCAGAAACAGATTATTTTCTGTTTAGTCTGTTCACTGCTATTGTTCCTATCAACCAGTTTTAAAGATACAGTGTGTAAAAATATCAAAGGTTTTTAGCAGAAAAATGCAATGTCGCCTTAAAAACTCTTTCTGTTTTTTTTCTTCTTTCTGGTATTTATTCTCTTTACTTAAAATAATTCTATCTATCTATCTATCTATCTATCTATCTATCTATCTATCTATCTATCTATCTATCTATCTATCTATCTATCTATCTATCTATCTATCTATCTATCTATCTATCTATCTATCTATCTATCTATCTATTATTATATACACCTTAAAAGCCTCATAAGAAAAGACATGTACATAATGTTGAAGTAGTTACCTGTAGTCATTGCTGCACCTGAGGCCACTTACAGATGAAAACATACTTTTGTCTGGAAGCATTTTGGCACCATATAGATTTGCATTTAAAGTCATTGCTATGCCCATCTTTACCTCTAGATGTCAATAAATCTTACATACTACCTTTAAGAATATTTTGTCCATTGTGTCATGTGGGACGTCCAGCTTCAGTCCTCGAGGGCCACAAACATGCAGGATTTAGATGTCTCCATGTTCCAACACACCTGATTCAAATTAAATGGCTCTCCTCCACAGCTTGTTGTCAGGTTCTGCCCAAGCTGACCCATGAATCTGATTCAGGTGTACTGCAGTAGGAAACATCCAAAACCTGCAGCACAGCAGCCCTCGAGGACACCCTTGCAAATCCATTCTTGATAAGTAAAGATTAAAAAGTAAAAATGGACAGTGAGAGACAAGGAAACAAAAAGAGCTCTGAAACTAAAAAAGCAGAGATGGAATGAGAACAAAAATGTGCAATGTGACTGTGAATGCTTCGTGATGCGTAAAAAATGTCCGCGGTGACCTTGAATGTGGCTCCCCTGATGTGCACTGCTCTGTCTATGAGCTCTATCTCATGAGTGTGTTGAATGTGTGTTCAAAGTCTGAGAAGCACTATTCAGGCTGTCTTGTTTGGCTGGATTCCTTTTGAATGAAAAGTGACATTTCATTATGAAGACCCAGCTGTTAATGTTGCTGTCACGTTTCTGCTGCAGTCATTGCTCACCGTGGATGCTGAAACCGATACTGCTGCTTTTATTCATTACACATTAATGATGTTACTGATAAGTGATGGAGTTGCTAGCTGGGACTGTAATTGTTGACAGTTACAAAGAGAACTTTTAATCATATGTGATTCAATAATGTCACAATTACATGGTTGTTGATTCAATTAGCAATTTGTGACAAAGAAACACAATGCCGTGCATCTATGCTCTTTATTTAGGTCATTTTAGGAAAAAATAGCAGGAAAAGATGATCCAACATGATAAAGTACAATCAAAGAAAAGCAGTGTCCTGATAACAACCAGGCTTTTTTTTTTTTTACTGTACTTGCGAGAGATTTAAAAAAAACAAAAACAATTTCTGGTCATAAACAAAAGTCTTTTACTTTATTTGGAATTTATGTCTTTGTGCAAACACGTGATTTTTTTTTTTTTTTTTTAAAAGATCACAGATGGTATCGTTACACATCCAAAAGAGAGAATCACAGACATGAGCCATTTTCACAGGAGCTTACAAAAGTGATAAAGTGTGAGAGGAAGACAAAATTGATTAGCAAAAAGACTAAAAGTGATATAAGGGAGATGGTGAGATCAAGTAGTGAAAAAGAGAGAGAGAGGAGATGGTAGAGTTAGACTTAGAGCATCCTGAGAAGCATGAGACGAGGCCGTGGTGACGGGAGAATTAAGGGATAAGAAAATCAGGATTTCAATTACATGAGAGCCATTGTTTTTTATCTTGAGTGCAAGGTAATGAAACTAATTAGTCTTTGCAGCATGAACCCACTGGCACGTCAGATAATTGCCAGAGGCTCAGATAGTGCCAGTCAATTTTTTAGCTTACTATAGTTTGGGAGCAAAACAAACAGGTCCTTATCGCTCCAGCAGACATTACACTGCGGATTTATATTAAGGTCAAGGCCTCTTTTCACCTTCCTGCTTGGTCATTTACATACAGTATCCTCTGCATAACATTCCTGTCAATATAAGGTCTGAGCACAAGCAGCCAGAGTTTCTTGTAGTTATTCACATGAAGATAAAAAGATCAATGAATCTAAGAAAAAAAAGAGCAAGATTAACAGCTAAACACTTTTAGAGAGCTTTCAGATGTAAATTAGTTTATTTAGGCAACTGCCTTTTTATTCATAATGGAAAAATATGGGATAAGGGGACTGGTATTGGACTGGGTAAAGGGTCACTTGAAAGTACAGAAACAATTAGTAAAGTTTGGACATTGCTTGTGGTGTCCCTCGGGTGTCTGTACGGGGTTTGCTGATGACACAAGTTCTTTTGGTTCAGGTGAAAGCATTTTTCAGGTTATAAATGAGCAAATAAATTAGAATAAATTATCATTACATGTAAGTAAGTATGTATGTTATTTGGCAATGAGAAACATAGCTTTTTCTAATTTATTTTAAAAACTAAATATGGTTTTATCCTAGAGGATATAGGTTTGGAGGCAGGACATCACAGGTAAGACATTTTCTGACTATTTTTACAAACATGAAGCATAAATCGGGCCTTCTTTTCGGTGAATCTTGGTCATAGCGAGAGGAAACTTGTCCATCTGGTGGACACGGGGAGACATAATTTGTGCATACATATTTATTCAGACTTTGTGTACCTGGTCTTTTATTTGTTTGTTGTCTTAACTGTGTTTGTTGGTGATAGAAATGGTTTTACTGAGCTGGTAGCTAAGATTCTGGACTTTCTGTGGATACCACACATGTTTATATTTACATCTACAGACCTGAGTTACACCCGTAAAACTGGATGTTAATCCCTTAACTCCCGGTATTGGAGGGTGCAGGTGCAGAGGTGAAGCTAAACAGTCAAGCTAAGAATGAAAGGTTAGAGAATTTATAGGCCAGAAATCTGGATACTGAAGCACTGAAGGTGCATGGATGGAAGTTATTGTGCATATTGTGAATATTTCTCTCTCCTCATCATCTAGAAGCTGTGAGATTCTCATCCTGCTTTCTGTCTGTTCACCTGAGGCTGATATTCATCACATATTGTTCCTTCTGTGTTTAGAAGGAAGCAGCTTCACAGCTTTAAACTCATCCTGCTGACATTTTACCTTTTAGTTAGTAAATCCTGAACATTTCATCCTTCTTTCTCATAAATATTTGATTTAATATATATTAAGAAACATTTTAACTGTTGCTGTTTAAAGAGAAAACTGCTGCTAAATCTGTTTATGTGTTTATGTGCAGCCTTTACTATCCAACAAGCCATTTTTCCCTCAGCCAGCTAAATAAAACTTTACAGCTGCAAACGTTACGAGACCTTTTGAAAAAAGACAACTTAGAATTTTTGATAAATATCTACTAAAGGCAATTTGCTGTTATTTTTTAAGAATCACATTTTTATTTTCATTTTGTAAATTAAAAAAAAAAAAGCCAAAAAAACCAAAACAAACAAACAAAAAAAACAACATAATTTCCAACCCAATGAGAAGAAAAATAGATAAACAAAATATACAACTGATACTTTTTGTTAATTATGTTGTGGAAAAAAAAAAAATCATCATCATCGGCATGTAATTTAATTAAGGCAATTAACAGGGACAGTGCAGGTGAAGCTTTGGCCTGAAACTCAATGCAACTTCTTGGGAAAATCCCTTGTTAAGTTCCTAGAAGAAAATCCAAGTCCAAGCTTGACTGGAAAAAAACCTTCAGAAAGTTTTTCTATCTGATCTGAGGTTTGGTGCGCTTCTTCTGTGCAGCAACAACTGCACAAACATGACCTCTTTGGTAAAATAGTCTGCGAAAAAAAAACTTTTACTGTGTCCTCAACACAAAACTGCATCGAAGGTTTTTGATGCATTATGGAAACCTTTGGCATTTCTGCAGCCAAAAAAGTCAAAACCTTTTTGTTGTAGTGTAGAAAATGTATTTTTGGGGAAAATGGGTCCAGAGTTTCATGAGATGAGAACTTATTAACTGTTAAGTATAGAGATGGATTAACCATACTCTGCAGTCTGCAGCAGATGACACATTTTACTGGTAGAAATGAGAGATTTGACTTAAAATGAGCAAACGGCATCTATTTATCAAAAGGCTAAGAATGAAAAGAAGATTTCTTCTACAAAATGACAATAAATGTGTTTTCTGTTCTTATCTTGTTTGCAGATTTTGATGTTACTCACTGTTGTTGTTAATATTTCTACTTGTACAGAAGGAACATGAGTACTACAACATTTCCATATAAAGCTAATTCTAACTATGTTTCCTGCAGTCATGCATGAAGCAGATGATGACACAACCTATTTTTCTTTACTTTACATCCTTTAATGGCATCTGACATGCATTTTCTAAGAACCAATATCTAAAAAAATGCTTCATATCTACTCACAGTTAAATAGAAACACTTAATTAAATTCACAAAAAACAACGTCAAGAAGAGTTAGCTGAAGATTTGGTCACATCTCTCACATGTCCCTCAACCCAAACATCCTGAAAAAGCAGTGAGCAGGCCTCATGCAAGATGAACTAAAACATTCAGAAGCAGATGCAGCTCAGCAGAAAAGGAGGGCAAAAATCCTCCAAATAAGAAGCTGATCAGTTTTAACAAGCTATACAAGAAGATATACAATAAATTTGCCAAGAAGGATTTTTTAAGTCTAAAACATACAAACTTTAGCTTTAAATTTTTAATTTGTAGTTATTTTGAGACCCTAAATAAAAAAAATGTTATTTTTTTTTAAAAATTTCTTTTAAAATGTGTATTTCTTACACGTTTTATTAGTCAGTTAATCTACTGGATGAGCATTTGTGAATAAAATGAGTTTTTGTTAACTGTTGCATGCTTTTTGCAAGCCCTGAATCTTTAAAACAAATTAACATTTGAGAGCTCAGGTAAAGGATATCAATACAGAGCGGTATGTGGCAGCTTTAGAGACGTAAGCTTCCATCTGCTGCACAGTGTATGCGTTTGATGTGTGACTCAGTGTCTGCAAAAACAGTGAATCAGCATCAGACAATATTCACAGCCTTCTCAAGGATAAACGTATTATGTTCAGGCTTCATTTAGAATCTTTTCTTACATTGATCGATTTAACACTTTGAAACACTTTTTTTCAAGAGACCAGGTGACCAGAAGAAAAGTCATTTTCATGGGTGTCTGAAAATGACAGACAAGGCCATGATGTTCCAGACACAAGCAGAAAACTAATATTTAGTCACAAGGTTTGAGAGAATGGTGTTTTGTTCAAAGAACAGGCCATGGGAGCAACCCGGAGAAATAACAAGAGCTAATTCACCTCTGCCAGACTGTGCTGAAAGAGCTCTCCAAAGAGGTGCCAGACCTGACATTGTGTTTAAGAGTGAAGCTGCAACCTGAATGCTACTCCCTCTAATACCTCTACAAAATTCCTGAGTGCTAACAAGCACTCGAAAGCACAATAATTGTGCTTTACTGCTGAAATAGTTCCACTGGTTGCTAAGTATCAGGTCACCATGTGGAGTTCATAAAATAAAGTATCCCAGATATGAGGAGCATGCTCACCTGGGTGTAACCTGCTGAATAAGTGAACAACCCTCATCAGTTCATGATGTGATACAATTAATCACAAGTTCACCTGTGATGAGCTCCTAATGTACAGGTCAGCAAACCAACCACAGATAATGACATAAGAAAGCTGTCCTGTTGCATGAAAACTTGTTACTAACCATATGGTAGCATATATATATATATATATATATATATGTTGAAGATGGTGCCAAGGTTGGCTGCTGCATCTCAACGTATAAATATATATATATATTAGTGCTGGGCAACGATTAAAATTTTTAATCGCGATTAATCGCATTGTTACGCGCAAAATGTCTCTTTCCTTTAAAAGAAGGCCTACAGTTATATAAAAATGCAGTAAATTTTGGTTTACAAACATTACATCAAGGGTGTTCAACCCACGGCTCTGGTGGCAAGTGGCTCTCTGGACCTTCCACAATGTCTCTATAAATACGTGACTAAAATATCTATCTTTCTTGTCATTAGGTTAGGTTTTTTTTTTTTTTTCACAAATATCTAAATCCCTTAGAAGAAAGTCTGTTTATCCTCTTTTTATAAAGGTTTTATGTTTTTCTTTATTTTAAAACCTAAAAACAGAAATAAAAATGTGGTTCTTCAAAAATAACAAATATCCTATTGTGGCTCTTCGTTAAAAAATATGAATTAACTTGCCTTTTTGAAAAGTCTCGTAACATTTGCAGCTCTAAAGTTGTTTTATTTAGCTGGCTGAGGGAAAAATGGCTCTTTAGATTGGAAAGGCTGCAGACCCCTGCACTAAACACATAAACAGGTTTAGCAGCAGTTTTCTCTTTAAAGAGCAACAATTAAAATATTTCTTCATATATATTTATAATGTCCAATATTTATGGAAGCCCATTTCCGTCACTCTGACGAAAAAAAAACCCCATTGTATCTCATTATTATGAGATAGTATCTCAAAATAATGAGATACTTAAGTCATAATTATGAGATACTATCTCATTATTATGAGATAGTATCTCATAATATTGAGATAGTTAAGTCATAATTATGAGATAGTATCTCATTATTATGAGATACTATCTCATAATAATGAGATAGTTAAGTCATAATTATGAGATACTATCTCATTATTATATAGACAACAAATGGTACAATTTAAGAGGATAATAAAAAGAAATGTAAGTACTTAAACATAATAAAACTAAGTGAAATAGTTAAATAAATGACTAAATGTAATAAAAAACCTGTACACAGTACAGGGGGTGTGTCTGGGGATGTATATACAAGGTAATGGGTAGTGCAAAAACAGCAGTGAAAAATGGACAGTAAGATAAATGATATGTTATTGCACAAGTCCGTATAGTTCGTTATATTCTTCAGTCTAGCGGGCATTAAGTTTGTTGTGAAGCCTGACAGCAGCAGGCAGGAAAGATCTGCGGTACCTCTCCTTCACGCAGCGAGGATGAAGCAGCCGCTCACTGAAGGAACTGCTCAGAGCTGTCAGGGTGTGCTGGAGGGGGTGGGATGGGCTGTTCAACATGGATGACAGCTTAGCAGTCATCCTCTCATTTCCCACTACCTCTACTGAGTCCAGGGGGCATCCCAGGACAGAACTGGCCCTCCTCACCAGTCTGTCCATTTTCCTCCTGTCTCTGTCCATTATGCTGCTGGTTCAGCAGACTATCCCATAGAAGATGGCTGAGGCCACCACAGAGTCATAAAAGGTCCTGAGGAGTGGGCGCTGCACTCCGAAGGACCTCAGCCTCTTGAGCAGGAACAGTCTGCTGTTGCCCTTCTTGACCAGGGCGTTGGTGTTGTCCGACCAGTCCAGACGGTCATTCAGGTGAACACCCAGGTACTTGTAGGACCTCACCAGGTCGATGTCCATTCCCTGGATGTTCACTGGTACAGGTGGAGAGTTGTTATGCCTGCGGAAATCCACCACCAGCTCCTTGGTTTTGCTGGTATTGATCTGGAGGTTATTCCGCAGGCTCCAGTCCACAAAGTCCTGAATAAGTCCTCTGTACTCCCTGTCGTCTCCATCTGTAATGAGGCCAACAACAGCAGAGTCATCAGAGTACTTTTGCAGATGGCATGATGGTGTGTTATGTGCGAAGTCCGCGGTGTAGAGGGTGAACAGGAAAGGAGCCAGAACCGTTCCCTGCGGTGCACCCGTGCTGCAGAGAAGCCGGTCCGACTCAGAGCCCTGCACCCTCACAAATTGTGGTCTGTGGGTAAGGTAGTCCAGAATCCAGGAGGTGAGGTGATGGTCCACCCCAGCCAGCTGCAGCTTGTCCACCAACAACCTGGGCTGGATGGTGTTGAATGCACTGGAGAAATCAAAGAACATCATCCTCACAGTGCTTCCAGCCTTCTCCAGGTGAGAGAGAGAGGTGTGGAGGAGGTAGAGGATGGCATCATCCACCCCGATGTCAGATTGGTAGGCGAACTGCAGCGGGTCCATGAAGGAGCTCACCATCGGACGCAGATGTGCGAGGACCAGTCTCTCCAGCGCCTTCATCAGGTGACGTCAGAGCTACTGGCCTGTAGCCGTTGAGCTCCTTTGAGTGCGATGTTTTTGGCACGGGCACGATGCAGGATGTCTTCCACAACTTTGGCACTTTCCCCAGTTTCAGGCTCAGGTTGAACATGTACCCAAAGATCCCACACAGCTGGTCTGTGCAGGACTTCAGGAGCCTGGAGCTGATGCCGTCCGGACCTGCAGCTTTCCTAGCCCTGGTCTTCTTAAGGGCCTCCCTCACCTGGTATGTAGTGAAGGACAGACCAGAGCAGGGGGGTGTTGATGGGGGAGGGGCACACGGGACAGAGTGTGAAGTGAAGGTGTGTGAGCCAAAGATTGTAAGAGAGGGAGAGGGGGGTAAGGCGGAGCTGCAGGCAGTAGAAGCTGATGGGGTTTGCAGCAGAGGAGACTGGGTCGATGGAAGAGCGGGTGCCTGATCAAACCTATTGAAAAATAAGTTCAGGTCATTTGCCCTGCCCTGGTCTCCCACCCGTTGGGACTTTGGCTCCTTGTAGCCCGAGATGGTCTTCAGTCCCTTCCAGACATCACGGATGTTGTGCTGCAGCTGGTACTCCATCTTCCTCCTGTAACTGTCCTTCCCCCTCCTGATCGTCCTCCTCAACTCCCTCTGCACAAATTTCAGCTCCTCTTTGTTCCTGGACTGAAAGGCTCTCTTCTTCTCCTTCAGGAGAGCCTTGATGTCTGGGGTGATCCAGGGCTTACTGTTGGAGAAGCTCCGTACAGTCCTGGTTGGTACGGTGTTTTCTACACAGAAATTAATATAGTCTGTCAGGCAGTCGGTGAGGCTGTCGATGTCTTCCCCATGGGCATCACTGAAGACACCCCACAGCTTTGTGTGAAAACAGTCCTTCAGGGCCTCCTCGGCTTCTTCGGACCATTTCTTAACGGTGCGGGTGACAGCAGGCTGCCTGTGCACAAAAGGTTTATACACAGGCAGGAGGTGCACAAGGTTGTGATCGGCACGGCCCAGGGGAGGAAGAGGGAGTGAATGATATGCCTCCTTGGTGTTGGCGTAAAACAGGTCCAGTGTTTTATTGTCTCTGGTGCAGCATGTGACATACTGGGTGAATTTGGGCAGTGAGGAGGAGGGTGGAGTAACATGATTGAAATCTCCAGAGATGAGAAGGAGGGCATCAGGGTGCTGTGTCTGCAGCCTGCTCACTGCTGAGAGCAGGACATCACAGGCTGCATCTGCGTTAGCAGAGGGGGGGATGTACACCACCACAGCGAGGGCATGAGTGAACTCCCTCGGCAGGTAGTGGGGCCTCATGCTCACAGCCAACAGTTCAATGTCCTTACAGCAGTGCTGCTCCTTAACAGTGATGTGCCCAGGGTTACACCATCTATCATTTGCAAACACTGCCAGCCCTCCTCCTTTCCTCTTACCGCTCTCCTTGCTTCTGTCTGCCCGTAGTAGCGTGAATCCGTCCAATTCCACAGCCGTGTCCGGAGCCAGCGCAGTTAGCCACGTCTCAGTAAACAGCAGGAGGCTGCTCTCCCGGTACTCACGCCGGTGCCGGGTCAGTGCCGCCAGCTCGTCCATCTTGTTGGTTAGAGATCTTACGTTCCCCATGATGATGGACGGGAGAACGGGCCGGTAACGTCTCCTCCTAGCGCGGCGCTCGGCTCCGGCCCGGCGTCCCCGTCTCCTCCTCTTCAGTTCGGGGGGAACATCGGGCCGCTCCACAGATAGCACCGGCGCGCTGCGCAGGGCTAACAGCTGATCCCTGCTGTAAACAATGGAGCCATGACTCCGCGTGCGGTCTCCGGACACAGCCGTGAAAAGGGCAAAAACCAGAAGAGCCACCAGCGCTAACTCCGCAAGTTTTGTGTGCATGACGAAGAGGAGTTAAAAGCACACAAGAGCAAAAATAAGAGCAAAGAGAAAGAAATAATTTAAAAGTAGGAAAAGTAAGAAAAAGCTCAACGGTGAGCAGGAGCTGCTGTTGCAGGCTGCCACTCGCGCGGCGCCATCTTGTTAGGACAATTATGAGATACTATCTCATTATTATGAGATAGTATCTCATAATAATGAGATAGTATCTCATAATTATGAGATACTAAGTCATAATTATGAGATAGTATCTCATAATAATGAAATACTATCTCATAATAATGAGATAGTATCTCATTATTATGAGATACTTAAGTCATAATTATGAGATACTATGTTTTTTTTTTTTCATCAGAGTGACGGAAATGGGCTTCCATAAATATTTATGAGAAAGAAGGAAGAAATGTTCAGGATTTACTAATTAAAAGGTAAAAAGTCAGCAGGATGAATTTAAAGCTGTGAAGCTGCTTCCTTCTAAACACAGAAGGAACAATATATGATGAATATCAGCATCAGGTGAACAGACAGAAAGCAGGATGAGAATCTCACAGCTTTTAGATGGTGAGGAGAGAGAAATATTCACAATATGCACAATAACTTCCATCCATGCACCTTCACTGCTTCATTATCCAGGTTTCTGGCCTATAAATTCTCTAACTTTGCATTGTTAGATTGTATGTTTAGCTTCAACTCTGCACCTGCAGTCCCTGCTACCGGGAGTTAAGGGGTTAACATCCAGTTTTACGGGTGTAACTCAGGTCTGTAGATGTAAATATAAACATGTGTGGTATCCTCAGGATGTCCAGAATCTCAGCTACCAGCTCAGTAAAACCGTTTCTATCACCAACAAACACAGTTAAGACAACAATAATTAAAAGACCAGGTACAGAAAGTCTGAACACATATGTAAACACAGATGATGTCTCCCCATGAACACGAACAAACGAATCCTCTTCTGAAAGCTCACATGTCACAGATTCCACAGCTGGAAATTTCATCTTAATATGACCAAGATTCACCGAACCAGAGACAGAAGAAGGCCCGATTTATGCTTCACGTTTGTAAAAGTCAGAAAGCATGTCTTACCTTTGCTGTCTTGCATAAATTAAAGCCACATTTATTAAAAATAATAATAATAAATAAATAAAAAGTCTCTTGTTGTCTTTTGGGAACAAAATCACAATATTCTGCCATCTGTATAGGTTTAGACAGACAAAGAGAAATGTCCGTTCTTCTTTCTTAAGTTCCAGACAGAAAACGTCTCTTCATTTTAATATACCCGCTTTCTCCTGATTACATCAGACGCACCGCTGCAGCAGGGAAGGGAGACACGGACGCCATGTTTCTGTCATCAAAGCCAGCGGCCAAAAAAAACAAAACAAAAGAACCTAAACCTTAACACTTAAAAAATTAACACCGTTAATTAATCGTTGCATTAACGTGTGATTAATGCATTAATGTGCCCAGCCCTAATATATATGTATATATATATATATATACATATATATATATATATATATACACACATGTTGAAGATGGCGCCAAGGATGGCTGCTGCATCTCAAGCTCTCTCCCCTAACGTTTTTTTTTTTCCTTATTTAGTCTCTTATTATTCCCTTATTATTAATTTTTTTTCTTAGTTATGCAACCTGCTATAGTATGCCCTATCATACAATATGATAGAGATAAATTACTATGCATCAGGTTGGGTGGAAAAAGCTTTTTATTGCCACCACCACCGCCACCAGCTTACAGCAGGGAATTTCCATGGCGGCGCCTACCTGTTGTTGTAGCTGAGTGGCGGAGGCAGAGGAAAAATGGGTCACGAGTTGGAGTCCTGGTCCAGGTGAGAAAACGGGGGAATCGGCCTCCTCTACCAAAGTCATTGGATAACAAGCTGGTTGAACTTCGGAGCAGTTTGGCATTTTAACGGGAAATTAACATCTGTAACGTTTTTGTTTTAACGGAAACTTGGCTCGACCTCTCGATCTCGGACTACGTCATTGTTCCCGAGGGACTCTCCGTTTATCGGCTGGACCGGATTATACATTCAGGAAAGAGCAAGGGAGGTGGTGTCTGTTTCATGGTGAACAACAGGTGGTGCTCAGAATTATTTCTACGGGCTGTACTCCGGACCTGGAGCACCTCATGATCAGATGCCGGCCTTATTATCTTCCATGTAAATTCACACCAGTTGTCATGACAATAGTGTATGTTCCGCCTCACGCTAATACCACCGAGGCCATGGAAGAACAGTTTGACGTTATGACAGGGCAGAGACTTCATGGCCAGAGTCTGTGTTTATTGTAGCCGGGAGTTTAACAGCACCAACCTGAGGAAAGTCCTACCGAGATACCACCAACACATCAGCTGTTCTACGCTGGCAAGAACACACTCAATCATGTTTACACACCTTGTGCAAACATGCATAAGGCCCTTCCTCGATCTCCTTTTGGGAAATTTGATCATGCCTCAGTTCTGCTGCTGCCTTCCTATAGACAGAAATTGAAGTGTCACGAACCAGTGATGCTTGCTTTTTGTGTTAGACTATTTTTATTGTGGTCTATATTCTTTTTAACTTTGTTAGGAGAGCCTGGAATTTAAGAATTTCACTGCCATTGATTACTGATGTAATTGTTGTGCAATGACAATAAATTTGTTTGTTCGTTCGTTCATTCATTAATTCATACTAAGTCTAATTTTTAAATTTCAGACACCTTCTCCTACACTTATCCAATGTCAGGGAAAGGGGGGTGGGATTGTTGTTTCTTTCAGCTGAAACTGTTGCTTTCTAAGAAATGCAAATCTCAGAATATTAAGATTCATGGTGAAAGGCTGTGGTCAACATTTCCAATCAGCACCAGGACGTTTCAGCAGCTTTGACATTGTGTTGTCTTCTACTCATCCTCTGTGACATAAACATACAGACAGCTTATTCCACGTCCTGCTCCCATTTGAACTAAAGCAGGTTTGCAGACTTTCAGCTAGTTTGCCTCAGCTTTTGCATCTGTTTCACTTCCACTGCAACCTCTGAGATCTCACTTCCACCCACTTTTTCAAAGTTGTTCTTTTCCTTTTCAGCCCATTTTTCTGACTGGATGTTATTGATGCTAATGAGTCTCTGCTGTACAATGGGGTCATGCATGGGAAGACTTTCGTTTCTATTAACCAAACCTGCTCTAACCTGCCTCACCAGAGGTTAACAGATGATATTCAAAAGCTGTTCAGAGTCCAACAACAACACTGATGTCAGGTGTTATCTATTCCTCTTATTCTCCTTCACATCCAGCTCTAGTGCCAAAAGCTCTGTTATCATTGATTAGATAAGCACCACAGACACTCTAAATTATTTTCAACCTTCAAAACATCACTCACTCTTCCTCCACCCCCTCTGCTTGCAAACCTTTCAACTTCTTTCTTTTGAGAAAACATGACAGTTATCGAAAGCCATTTCTTTGATCCACAACCAGTTTTCCTCACTGACCATTGTTTCATCCTGCATGTAGCTCTCTCTATGAGCATGCGCAAGCTACAAAAATAACAGTCCTCCTGATGCCCGAGTCTCTCCCAGTTAATGGTGTATCATATCCTTTATCCACCCTCTGACTCAGAGAGGCACCAGAACTCCTAACATGTTTTCATCGGTGCCATAAGAAATAAATTAATAAAGTACACAGTCTTTTAATTCTAGGTTATTAAAAAAAGAGGACAAATAAAGATTAAAAATCATTTGGGCCTCAACAGGTCTTAAAATGATGTAAATACAGTCTTATTCATAAGCAATGATGTTGCTGCTCATCAATCTGTGAAGGATTACAAGATCATTTCTAAACAAATTGGAGTCCATCATTTTACAGAGAAGATTACTTACAGATGGAAAATGTTCAGGATAGCTGTGAATCTTCTCAGGTGTGGATGTTCCAGCAAGTTCACCCAAAGGTCCCAGAGCTACATCTCAGACTCTACAGGTTTCACTTAGCATAGTAAGTAGTTCATGACTGTATAATTGATAAAAGGGCTTTACAAA